>NW_027137171.1:0-126422 GCF_040869045.1 Eurosta solidaginis
GATATAATCGATTTTGTTTTTGCAGATGATAAGTTTTTATGTGTATATTAATCCACAAGCTGATCCAAGCTTCTATCGTTAACGGTTCAATATCTACGTCAAAGTGGGTGGGGTTAACCGACTAAAAGGAATAAGTATCCATATCTATTGAACCAAGCAAGATATAATCGATTTTGTTTTTGCAGATGATAGGTTTTTATTTGTATATTAATCTACAAGCTGATCCAAGGTTCTATCGTTAACGATTCAATTTCTACGTCAAAGTGGATGGGGTTAACCGACTAAAAGGGATAAGTGTCCACATCTATTATGGGTGGGGTTAACTGACTAAAAGGGATAAGTGTCCATATCTATTGGACCAAGAAAGATAGAATCGATTTTGTTTCTGCAGATGATAGGTATTTATGTGTATATTAATCCACAAGCTGATCCAAGGTTCTGTCGCTAACGGTTCAATTTCTACGTCAAAGTGGGTGGGGTTAACTGACTAAAAGGAATAAGTATCCATATCTATTGAACCAAGCAAGATATAATCGATTTTGTTTCTGCAGATGATAGGTTTTTATGTGTATATTAATCCGCAAGCTGACCCAAGGTTCTATCGTTAAGGATTCCATTTCTACGTCAAAGTGGATGGGGTTAACCGACTAAAAGGGATAAGTGTCCACATCTATTGTGGGTGGGGTTAACCGACTAAAAGGGATAAGTGTCCATATCTATTGAACCAAGCAAGATATAATCGATTTTGTTTTTGCAGATGATAAGTTTTTATGTGTATATTAATCCACAAGCTGATATGAGGTTCTATCGTTAACGGTTCAATATCTACGTCAAAGTGGGTGGGGTTAACCGACTAAAAGGAATAAGTATCCATATCTATTGAACCAAGCAAGATATAATCGATTTTGTTTTTGCAGATGATAGGTTTTTATTTGTATATTAATCCACAAGCTGATCCAAGGTTCTATCGTTAACGATTCAATTTCTACATCAAAGTGGATGGGGTTAACCGACTAAAAGGGATAAGTGTCCACATCTATTATGGGTGGGGTTAACTGACTAAAAGGGATAAGTGTCCATATCTATTGGACCAAGAAAGATAGAATCGATTTTGTTTCTTCAGATGATAGGTTTTTATGTGTATATTAATCCACAAGCTGATCCAAGGTTCTGTCGCTAACGGTTCAATTTCTATGTCATACTGGGTGGGGTTAACCGACTAAAAGGGATAAGTGTCCATATCTATTGAACCAAGCAAGATAGAATCGATTTTGTTTCTGCAGATGATAGGTATTTATGTGTATATTAATCCACAAGCTGATCCAAGGTTCTGTCGCTAACGGTTCAATTTCTACGTCATACTGGGTGGGGTTAACCGACTAAAAGGGATAAGTGTCCATATCTACTGAACCAAGCAAGATAGAATCTATTTTATTTTTGCAGATGATAGGTTTTTATGTGTATATTAATCCGCAACCTGATCCAAGGTTCTATCGCTAACGGTTCAATTTCTACGTCATACTGGGTAGGGTTAACCGACTAAAAGGGATAAGTGTCCATATCTAATGAACCAAGCAAGATAGAATCGATTTTATTTTTGCAGATGATAGGTTTCTATGTGTATATTAATCCACAAGCTGATCCAAGGTTCTATCGCTAACGGTTCAATTTCTACGTCGTACTGGGTGGGGTTAACCGACTAAAAGGGATAAGTGTCCATATCTACTGAACCAAGCAAGATAGAATCTATTTTCTTTTTGCAGATGATAGGTTTTTATATGTATATTAATCCACAAGCTGATCCAAGGTGCTATCGCTAACGGTTCAATTTCTACGACAAAGTGGATGGGGTTAACCTACTAAAAGGGATAAGTATCCATATCTATTGAACCAAGCAAGATAGAATCGATTTTGTTTTTGCATATGATAGTTTTTTATGTGTATATTAATCCACAAGCTGATCCAAGGTTCTATCGCTAACGGTTCAATTTCTACGTCATACTGGGTGGGGTTAACCGACTAAAATGGATAAGTGTCCATATCTAATGAACCAAGCAAGATAGAATCGATTTTGTTCTTGCAGATGATAGGTTTTTATGTGTATATTAATCCACAAGCTGATCTAAGATTCTATCGTTAACTGTTCAATTTCTACATCAAAGTGGGTGGGGTTAACCGACTAAAAGGAATAAGTATCCATATCTACTGAAGCAAGCAAGATAGAACCGATTTTGTTTTTGCAGATGATAGGTTTTTATGTATGTATTAATCCACAAGCTGATCCAAGGTTCTATCGTTAACGATTCAATTTCTACGTCAAAGTGGATGGGGTTAACCGACTAAAAGGGTTAAGTGTCCACATCTATTGTAGGTGGGGTTAACCGACTAAAAGGGATAAGTGTCCATATCTAATGAACCAAGCAAGATAGAATCGATTTTGTTTTTGCAGATGATAGGTTTTTATTTGTATATTAATCCACAAGCTGATCCAAGTTTCTATCGATAACGATTCAATTTCTACGTCAAAGTGGATGGGGTTAACCGACTAAAAGGGATAAGTGTCCACATCTATTATGGGTGGGGTTAACCGACTAAAAGGGATAAGTGTCCATATCTATTGAACCAAGCAAGATAGAATCGACTTTGTTTCTGCAGATGATAGGTTTTTATGTGTATATTAATCCACAAGCTGATCCAAGGTTCTATCGTTAACGATTCAATTTCTACTTCAAAGTGGATTGGGTTAACTGACTAAAAGGGATAAGTGTCCACATCTATTGTGGGCGGGGTTAACCGACTAAAAGGGATAAGTGTCCATATCTATTGAACCAAGCAAGATAGAATCGATTTTGTTTTTGCAGATGATAGGTTTTTATGTGTATATTAATCCACAAGCTGATCCAAGGTTCTATCGTTAACGGTTCATTTTCTACGTCAAAGTGGGTGGGGTTAACCGACTAAAAGGGATAAGTGTCCATATCTATTGAACCAAGCAAGATAGAATCGATTTTGTTTTTGCAGATGATAGGTTTTTATGTGTATATTAATCCACAAGCTGATCCAAGGTTCTATCGTTAACGGTTCAATTTCTACGTCAAAGTGGGTGGGGTTAACAGACTAAAAGGGATAAGTGTCCATATCTATTGAACCAAGCAAGATAGAATCGATTTTGTTTTTGCAGATGATAGGTTTTTATGTGTATATTAATCCACAAGCTAATCCAAGGTTCTATCGTTAACGGTTCAATTTCTACGTCAAAGTGGGTGGGGTTAACCGACTAAAAGGGATAAGTGTCCATATCTATTGAACCAAGCAAGATAGAATCGATTTTGTTTTTGCAGATGATAGGTTTTTATGTATATATTAATCCACAAGCTGATCAAAGGTTCTATCGTTAAGGATTCAATTTCTACGTCAAAGTGGATGGGGTTAACCGACTAAAAGGGATAAGTGTCCACATCTATTGTGGGTGGGGTTAACCGACTAAAAGGGATAAGTGTCCATATCTATTGAACCAAGCAAGATAGAATCGATTTTGTTTTTGCAGATGATAGGTTTTTATGTGTATATTAATCCACAAGCTGATCCAAGGTTCTATCGTCAACGGTTCAGTTTCTACGTCAAAGTGGGTGGGGTTAACCGACTAAAAGGGATAAGTGTCCATATCTATTGAACCAAGCAAGATAGAATCGATTTTGTTTTTGCAGATGATAGGTTTTTATGTGTATATTAATCCACAAGCAGATCCAAGGTTCTATCGTTAACGGTTCAATATCTACGTCAAAGTGGGTGGGGTTAACCGACTAAAAGGAATAAGTATCCATATCTATTGAACCAAGCAAGATATAATCGATTTTGTTTTTGCAGATGATAGGTTTTTATGTGTATATTAATCCACAAGCTGATCCAAGGTTCTGTCGTTAACGGTTCAATTTCTACGTCAAAGTGGGTGGGGTTAACCGACTAAAAGGGGTAAGTGTCCATATCTATTGAACCAAGCAAGATATAATCGATTTTGTTTTTGCAGATGATAAGTTTTTATGTGTATATTAATCCACAAGCTGATCCAAGGTTCTATCGTTAATTGTTCAATTTCTACGCCAAAGTGGGTGGGGTTAACTGACTAAAAGGAATAAGTATCCATATCTATTGAACCAAGCAAGATATAATCGATTTTGTTTCTGCAGATGATAGGTTTTTATGTGTATATTAATCCACAAGCTGATCCAAGGTTCTATCGTTAAGGATTCCATTTCTAAGTCAAAGTGGATGGGGTTAACCGACTAAAAGGGATAAGTGTCCACATCTATTGTGGGTGGGGTTAACCGACTAAAAGGGATAAGTGTCCATATCTATTGAACCAAGCAAGATAGAATCGATTTTGTTTCTGCAGATGATAGGTTTTTATGTGTACATTAATCCACAAGCTGATCCAAGGTTCTATCGTTAACGGTTCAACTTCTACGTCAAAGTGGGTGGGGTTAACCGACTAAAAGGAATAAGTATCCATATCTATTGAACCAAGCAAGATATAATCGATTTTGTTTTTGCAGATGATAGGTTTTTATGTGTATATTAATCCACAAGCTGATCCAAGGTTCTATCGTTAACTGTTCAATTTCTACGTCAAAGTGGGTGGGGTTAACCGACTAAAAGGGATAAGTGTCCATATCTATTGAACCAAGTAAGATAGAATCGATTTTGTTTTTGCAGATGATAGGTTTTTATGTGTATATTAATCCACAATCTGATCCAAGGTTCTATCGTTAACGTTTCAATTTCTACGTCGAAGTGGATGGGGTTAACTGACTAAAAGGGATAAGTGTCTACATCTATTGTAGGTGGGGTTAACCGACTAAAAGGGATAAGTGTCCATATTTATTGAACCAAGCAAGATAGAACCGACTTTGTTTCTGCAGATGATAGGTTTTTATGTGTATATTAATCCACAAGCTGATCCAAGGTTCTATCGTTAACGATTCAATTTCTACGTCAAAGTGGATGGGGTTAACTGACTAAAAGGGATAAGTGTCCACATCTATTGTGGGTGGGGTTAACCGACTAAAAGGGACTAGTGTTCATATCTATTGAACCAAGCAAGATAAAATCGATTTTGTTTCTGCAGATGATAGGTTTTTATGTGTATATTAATCCACAAGCTGATCCAAGGTTCTGTCGCTAACGGTTCAATTTCTATGTCATACTGGGTGGGGTTAACCGATGGTAGGTTTTTATATGTATATTAATCCACGAGCTGATACAAGGTTCTATCTTTAACGGTTCAATTTCTACGTCAAAGTGGGTGGGTTTAACCGACTAAAAGGAATAAGTATCCATATCTATTGAACCAAGCAAGATAGAATCGATTTTGTTTTTGCAGATGATAGGTTTTTATGTGTATATTAATCCACAAGCTGATCCAAGGTTCTATCGCTAACGATTCAATTTCTACGTTATACTGGGTGGGGTTAACCGACTAAAAGGGATAAGTGTCCATATCTAATGAACCAAGCAAGATAGAATCGATTTGGTTTTTGCAGATGATAGGTTTTTATGTGTATATTAATCCACAAGCTGATCCAAGGTTCTATCGTTAACGGTTCAATTTCTACGTCAAAGTGGGTGGGTTTAACCGACTAAAAGGAATAAGTATCCATATCTATTGAACCAAGCAAGATAGAATCGATTTTGTTTTTGCAGATGATAGGTTTTTATGTGTATATTAATCCACAAGCTGATCCAAGGTTCTATCGCTAACGATTCAATTTCTACGTTATACTGGGTGGGGTTAACCGACTAAAAGGGATAAGTGTCCATATCTAATGAACCAAGCAAGATAGAATCGATTTGGTTTTTGCAGATGATAGGTTTTTATGTGTATATTAATCCACAAGCTGATCCAAGGTTCTATCGTTAACGATTCAATTTCTACGTCAAAGTGGATGGGGTTAACTGACTAAAAGGGATAAGTGTCCACATCTATTGTGGGTGGGGTTAACCGACTAAAAGGGACTAGTGTCCATATCTATTGAACCAAGCAAGATAAAATCGATTTTGTTTCTGCAGATGATAGGTTTTTATGTGTATATTAATCCACAAGCTGATCCAAGGTTCTATCGCTAACGATTCAATTTCTACGTTATACTGGGTGGGGTTAACCGACTAAAAGGGATAAGTGTCCATATCTAATGAACCAAGCAAGATAGAATCGATTTGGTTTTTGCAGATGATAGGTTTTTATGTGTATATTAATCCACAAGCTGATCCAAGGTTCTATCGTTAACGGTTCAATTTCTACGTCAAAGTGGGTGGGTTTAACCGACTAAAAGGAATAAGTATCCATATCTATTGAACCAAGCAAGATAGAATCGATTTTGTTTTTGCAGATGATAGGTTTTTATGTGTATATTAATCCACAATCTGATCCAAGGTTCTATCGTTAACGATTCAATTTCTACGTCAAAGTGGATGGGGTTAACCGACTAAAAGGGATAAGTGTCCACATCTATTGTGGGTGGGGTTAACCGACTAAAAGGGATAAGTGTCCATATCTATTGAACCAAGCAAATTAGAATCGATTTTGTTTCTGCAGATGATAGGTTTTTATGTGTATATTAATCCACAAGCTGATCGAAGGTTCTGTCGTTAACGATTCAATTTCTACGTCAAAGTGGATGGGGTTAACCGACTAAAAGGGATAAGTGTCCACATCTATTGTGGGTGGGGTTAACCGACTAAAAGGGATAAGTGTCCATATCTATTGAACCAAGCAAGATAGAATCGATTTTATTTTTGCAGATTGTAGGTTTTTATGTGTATATTAATCCAAAAGCAGATTCAAGGTTCTGTCGCTAACGGTTCAATTTCTATGTCATACTGGGTGGGGTTAACCGACTAAAAGGGATAAGTGTCCATATTTATTGAACCATGCAAGATAGAATCGATTTTATTTTTGCAGATGGTAGGCTTTTATGTGTATATTAATCCACAAGCTGATCCAAAGTTCTGTCGCTAACGGTTCAATTTCTATGTCATACTGGGTGGAGTTAACCGACTAAAAGGGATAAGTGTCCATATTTATTGAACCAAGCAAGATAGAATCGATTTTATTTTTGCAGATTGTAGGTTTTTATGTGTATATTAATCCAAAAGCAGATTCAAGGTTCTGTCGCTAACGGTTCAATTTCTATGTCATACTGGGTGGGGTTAACCGACTAAAAGGTATAAGTGTCCATATTTATTGAACCATGCAAGATAGAATCGATTTTATTTTTGCAGATGGTAGGTTTTTATGTGTATATTAATCCACAAGCTGATCCAAGGTTCTATCGTTAACGATTCAATTTCTACGTCAAAGTGGATGGGGTTAACCGACTAAAAGGGATAAGTGTCCACATCTATTGTGGATGGGGTTAACCGACTAAAAGGGATAAGTGTCCATATCTATAGAACCAAGCAAGATAGAATCGATTTTGTTTCTGCAGATGATAGGTTTTTATGTATATATTAATCCGACTAAACCGACTAAAAGGGATAAGTGTCCACATCTATTGTGGGTGGGGTTAACCGACTAAAAGGGATAAGTGTCCATATCTATTGAACCAAGCAAGATAGAATCGATTTTATTTTTGCAGATTGTAGGTTTTTATGTGTATATTAATCCAAAAGCAGATTCAAGGTTCTGTCGCTAACGGTTCAATTTCTATGTCATACTGGGTGGGGTTAACCGACTAAAAGGGATAAGTGTCCATATTTATTGAACCATGCAAGATAGAATCGATTTTATTTTTGCAGATGGTAGGCTTTTATGTGTATATTAATCCACAAGCTGATCCAAAGTTCTGTCGCTAACGGTTCAATTTCTATGTCATACTGGGTGGAGTTAACCGACTAAAAGGGATAAGTGTCCATATTTATTGAATCGAGCAAGATAGGATCGATTTTATTTTTGCAGATGGTAGGTTTTTATGTGTATATTAATCCACAAGCTGATCCAAAGTTCTGTCGCTAACGGTTCAATTTCTATGTCATACTGGGTGGAGTTAACCGACTAAAAGGGATAAGTGTCCATATTTATTGAACCATGCAAGATATAATCGATTTTATTTTTGCAGATGGTAGGTTTTTATGTGTATATTAATCCACAAGCTGATCCAAGGTTCTATCGCTAACGGTTCGATTTCTACGTCATACTGGGTGGGGTTAACCGACTAAAAGGGATAAGTGTCCATAGTTATTGAACCAAGCAAGATAGAATCGATTTTATTTTTGCAGATGGTAGGTTTTTATGTGTATATTAAACCACAAGCTGATTCAAGGTTCTGTCGCTAACGGTTCAATTTCTATGTCATACTGGGTAGGGTTAACCGACTAAAAGGGATAAGTGTCCATATCTATTAAACAAAGCAAGATAGAATCGATTTTATTTTTGCAGATGGTAGCTTTTTATATGTATATTAATCCACAATCTGATAAAAGTTTCTGTTTTTAACGGTTCAATTTCTACGCCAAAGTGGATGGGGTTAACCGACTAAAAGGGATAAGTGTCCATATCTAATGAACCAAGCAAGATAGAATCGATTTTGTTTTTGCAGATGATAGGTTTTTATGTGTATATTAATCCACAAGCTGATCCAAGGTTCTCTCGTTAACGATTCAATTTCTACGTCAAAGTGGATGGGGTTAACCGACTAAAAGGGATAAGTGTCCACCTCTATTGTGGGTGGGGTTAACCGACTAAAAGGGATAAGTGTCCATATCTATTGAACCAAGCAAGATAGAATCGATTTTGTTTCTGCAGATGATAGGTTTTTATGTGTATATTAATCCACAAGCTGATCCAAGGTTCTGTCGCTAACGGTTCAATTTCTATGTCATACTGGGTGGGGTTAACCGACTAAAAGGGATAAGTGTCCATATTTATTGAACCAAGCAAGATATAATCGATTTTGTTTTTGCAGATGATAAGTTTTTATGTGTATATTAATCCACAAGCTGATCTAAGATTCTATCGTTAACTGTTCAATTTCTACATCAAAGTGGGTGGGGTTAACCGACTAAAAGGAATAAGTATCCATATCTACTGAACCAAGCAAGATAGAATCGATTTTGTTTTTGCAGATGATAGGTTTTTATGTGTATATTAATCCACAAGCTGATCCAAGGTTCTATCGCTAACGGTTCAATTTCTACGTCATACTGGGTGGGGTTAACCGACTAAAATGGATAAGTGTCCATATCTAATGAACCAAGCAAGATAGAATCGATTCTGTTCTTGCAGATGATAGGTTTTTATGTGTATATTAATCCACAAGCTGATCTAAGATTCTATCGTTAACTGTTCAATTTCTACATCAAAGTGGGTGGGGTTAACCGACTAAAAGGAATAAGTATCCATATCTACTGAACCAAGCAAGATAGAATCGATTTTGTTTTTGCAGATGATAGGTTTTTATGTGTATATTAATCCACAAGCTGATCCAAGGTTCTCTCGTTAACGATTCAATTTCTACGTCAAAGTGGATGGGGTTAACCGACTAAAAGGGATAAGTGTCCACCTCTATTGTGGGTGGGGTTAACCGACTAAAAGGGATAAGTGTCCATATCTAATGAACCAAGCAAGATAGAATCGATTTTGTTTTTGCAGATGATAGGTTTTTATGTGTATATTAATCCACAAGCTGATCCAAGGTTCTCTCGTTAACGATTCAATTTCTACGTCAAAGTGGATGGGGTTAACCGACTAAAAGGGATAAGTGTCCACCTCTATTGTGGGTGGGGTTAACCGACTAAAAGGGATAAGTGTCCATATCTAATGAACCAAGCAAGATAGAATCGATTTTGTTTTTGCAGATGATAGGTTTTTATGTGTATATTAATCCACAAGCTGATCCAAGGTTCTCTCGTTAACGATTCAATTTCTACGTCAAAGTGGATGGGGTTAACCGACTAAAAGGGATAAGTGTCCACCTCTATTGTGGGTGGGGTTAACCGACTAAAAGGGATAAGTGTCCATATCTATTGAACCAAGCAAGATAGAATCGATTTTGTTTCTGCAGATGATAGGTTTTTATGTGTATATTAATCCGCAAGCTGATCCAAGGTTCTATCGTTAAGGATTCCATTTCTACGTCAAAGTGGATGGGGTTAACCGACTAAAAGGGATAAGTGTCCACATCTATTGTGGGTGGGGTTAACCGACTAAAAGGGATAAGTGTCCATATCTATTGAACCAAGCAAGATATAATCGATTTTGTTTTTGCAGATGATAAGTTTTTATGTGTATATTAATCCACAAGCTGATCCGAGGTTCTATCGTTAACGGTTCAATATCTACGTCAAAGTGGGTGGGGTTAACCGACTAAAAGGAATAAGTATCCATATCTATTGAACCAAGCAAGATATAATCGATTTTGTTTTTGCAGATGATAGGTTTTTATTTGTATATTAATCCACAAGCTGATCCAAGGTTCTATCGTTAACGATTCAATTTCTACGTCAAAGTGGATGGGGTTAACCGACTAAAAGGGATAAGTGTCCACATCTATTATGGGTGGGGTTAACTGACTAAAAGGGATAAGTGTCCATATCTATTGGACCAAGAAAGATAGAATCGATTTTGTTTCTGCAGATGATAGGTTTTTATGCGTATATTAATCCACAAGCTGATCCAAGGTTCTGTCGCTAACGGTTCAATTTCTATGTCATACTGGGTGGGGTTAACCGACTAAAAGGGATAAGTGTCCATATCTATTGAACCAAGCAAGATAGAATCGATTTTGTTTCTGCAGATGATAGGTATTTATGTGTATATTAATCCACAAGCTGATCCAAGGTTCTGTCGCTAACGGTTCAATTTCTACGTCATACTGGGTGTGGTTAACCGACTAAAAGGGATAAGTGTCCATATCTACTGAACCAAGCAAGATAGAATCTATTTTATTTTTGCAGATGATAGGTTTTTATGTGTATATTAATCCGCAACCTGATCCAAGGTTCTATCGCTAACGGTTCAATTTCTACGTCATACTGGGTAGGGTTAACCGACTAAAAGGGATAAGTGTCCATATCTTATGAACCAAGCAAGATAGAATCGATTTTATTTTTGCAGATGATAGGTTTCTATGTGTATATTAATCCACAAGCTGATCCAAGGTTCTATCGCTAACGGTTCAATTTCTACGTCGTACTGGGTGGGGTTAACCGACTAAAAGGGATAAGTGTCCATATCTACTGAACCAAGCAAGATAGAATCTATTTTCTTTTTGCAGATGATAGGTTTTTATATGTATATTAATCCACAAGCTGATCCAAGGTGCTATCGCTAACGGTTCAATTTCTACGACAAAGTGGATGGGGTTAACCTACTAAAAGGGATAAGTATCCATATCTATTGAACCAAGCAAGATAGAATCGATTTTGTTTTTGCAGATGATAGTTTTTTATGTGTATATTAATCCACAAGCTGATCCAAGGTTCTATCGCTAACGGTTCAATTTCTACGTCATACTGGGTGGGGTTAACCGACTAAAATGGATAAGTGTCCATATCTAATGAACCAAGCAAGATAGAATCGATTTTGTTCTTGCAGATGATAGGTTTTTATGTGTATATTAATCCACAAGCTGATCTAAGATTCTATCGTTAACTGTTCAATTTCTACATCAAAGTGGGTGGGGTTAACCGACTAAAAGGAATAAGTATCCATATCTACTGAAGCAAGCAAGATAGAACCGATTTTGTTTTTGCAGATGATAGGTTTTTATGTATGTATTAATCCACAAGCTGATCCAAGGTTCTATCGTTAACGATTCAATTTCTACGTCAAAGTTGATGGGGTTAACCGACTAAAAGGGATAAGTGTCCACATCTATTGAACCAAGCAAGATAGAATCGATTTTGTTTCTGCAGATGATAGGTTTTTATGTGTATATTAATCCACAGGCTGATCCAAGGTTCTATCGTTAAGGATTCAATTTCTACGTCAAAGTGGATGGGGTTAACCAACTAAAAGGGTTAAGTGTCCACATCTATTGTAGGTGGGGTTAACCGACTAAAAGGGATAAGTGTCCATATCTATTGAACCAAGCAAGATAGAATCGATTTTGTTTTTGCAGATGATAGGTTTTTATGTGTATATTAATCCACAAGCTGATACAAGGTTCTGTCTTTAACGGTTCAATTTCTACGCCAAAGTGGATGGGCTTAACCGACTAAAAGGGATAAGTGTCCATATCTAATGAACCAAGCAAGATAGAATCGATTTTGTTTTTGCAGATGATAGGTTTCTATTTGTATATTAATCCACAAGCTGATCCAAGGTGCTATCGCTAACGGTTCAATTTCTACGACAAAGTGGATGGGGTTAACCTACTAAAAGGGATAAGTATCCATATCTATTGAACCAAGCAAGATAGAATCGATTTTGTTTTTGCAGATGATAGTTTTTTATGTGTATATTAATCCACAAGCTGATCCAAGGTTCTATCGCTAACGGTTCAATTTCTACGACATACTGGGTGGGGTTAACCGACTAAAAGGGATAAGTGTCCATATCTAATGAACCAAGCAAGATAGAATCGATTTTGTTTTTGCAGATGATAGGTTTTTATTTGTATATTAATCCACAAGCTGATCCAAGGTTCTATCGTTAACGATTCAATTTATACGTCAAAGTGGATGGGGTTAACCGACTAAAAGGGATAAGTGTCCACATCTATTATGGGTGGGGTTAACCGACTAAAAGGGATAAGTGTCCATATCTATTGAACCAAGCAAGATAGAATCGACTTTGTTTCTGCAGATGATAGGTTTTTATGTGTATATTAATCCACAAGCTGATCCAAGGTTCTATCGTTAACGATTCAATTTCTACTTCAAAGTGGATTGGGTTAACTGACTAAAAGGGATAAGTGTCCACATCTATTGTGGGTGGGGTTAACCGACTAAAAGGGATAAGTGTCCATATCTATTGAACCAAGCAAGATAGAATCGATTTTGTTTTTGCAGATGATAGGTTTTTATGTGTATATTAATCCACAAGCTGATCCAAGGTTCTATCGTTAACGGTTCAATTTCTACGTCAAAGTGGGTGGGGTTAACCGACTAAAAGGGATAAGTGTCCATATCTATTGAACCAAGCAAGATAGAATCGATTTTGTTTTTGCAGATGATAGGTTTTTATGTGTATATTAATCCACAAGCTGATCCAAGGTTCTATCGTTAACGGTTCAATTTCTACGTCAAAGTGGGTGGGGTTAACCGACTAAAAGGGATAAGTGTCCATATCTATTGAACCAAGCAAGATAGAATCGATTTTGTTTTTGCAGATGATAGGTTTTTATGTATATATTAATCCACAAGCTGATCCAAGGTTCTATCGTTAAGGATTCAATTTCTAAGTCAAAGTGGATGGGGTTAACCGACTAAAAGGGATAAGTGTCCACATCTATTGTGGGTGGGGTTAACCGACCAAAAGGGATAAGTGTCCATATCTATTGAACCAAGCAAGATAGAATCGATTTTGTTTTTGCAGATGATAGGCTTTTATGTGTATATTAATCCACAAGCTGATCCAAGGTTCTATCGTCAACGGTTCAGTTTCTACGTCAAAGTGGGTGGGGTTAACCGACTAAAAGGGATAAGTGTCCATATCTATTGAACCAAGCAAGATAGAATAGATTTTGTTTTTGCAGATGATAGGTTTTTATGTGTATATTAATCCACAAGCAGATCCAAGGTTCTATCGTTAACGGTTCAATATCTACGTCAAAGTGGGTGGGGTTAACCGACTAAAAGGAATAAGTATCCATATCTATTGAACCCAGCAAGATATAATCGATTTTGTTTTTGCAGATGATAGGTTTTTATGTGTATATTAATCCACAAGCTGATCCAAGGTTCTATCGTTAACGGTTCAATTTCTACGTCAAAGTGGGTGGGGTTAACCGACTAAAAGGGGTAAGTGTCCATATCTATTGAACCAAGCAAGATATAATCGATTTTGTTTTTGCAGATGATAAGTTTTTATGTGTATATTAATCCACAAGCTGATCCAAGGTTCTATCGTTAATTGTTCAATTTCTACGCCAAAGTGGGTGGGGTTAACTGACTAAAAGGAATAAGTATCCATATCTATTGAACCAAGCAAGATATAATCGATTTTGTTTCTGCAGATGATAGGTTTTTATGTGTATATTAATCCACAAGCTGATCCAAGGTTCTATCGTTAAGGATTCCATTTCTAAGTCAAAGTGGATGGGGTTAACCGACTAAAAGGGATAAGTGTCCACATCTATTGTGGGTGGGGTTAACCGACTAAAAGGGATAAGTGTCCATATCTATTGAACCAAGCAAGATAGAATCGATTTTGTTTCTGCAGATGATAGGTTTTTATGTGTACATTAATCCACAAGCTGATCCAAGGTTCTATCGTTAACGGTTCAACTTCTACGTCAAAGTGGGTGGGGTTAACCGACTAAAAGGAATAAGTATCCATATCTATTGAACCAAGCAAGATATAATCGATTTTGTTTTTGCAGATGATAGGTTTTTATGTGTATATTAATCCACAAGCTGATCCAAGGTTCTTTCGTTAACTGTTCAATTTCTACGTCAAAGTGGGTGGGGTTAACCGACTAAAAGGGATAAGTGTCCATATCTATTGAACCAAGTAAGATAGAATCGATTTTGTTTTTGCAGATGATAGGTTTTTATGTGTATATTAATCCACAAGCTGATCCAAGGTTCTATCGTTAAGGATTCCATTTCTAAGTCAAAGTGGATGGGGGTAACCGACTAAAAGGGATAAGTGTCCACATCTATTGTGGGTGGGGTTAACCGACTAAAAGGGATAAGTGTCCATATCTATTGAACCAAGCAAGATAGAATCGATTTTGTTTCTGCAGATGATAGGTTTTTATGTGTACATTAATCCACAAGCTGATCCAAGGTTCTATCGTTAACGGTTCAACTTCTACGTCAAAGTGGGTGGGGTTAACCGACTAAAAGGAATAAGTATCCATATCTATTGAACCAAGCAAGATATAATCGATTTTGTTTTTGCAGATGATAGGTTTTTATGTGTATATTAATCCACAAGCTGATCCAAGGTTCTACCGTTAAGGATTCCATTTCTAAGTCAAAGTGGATGGGGGTAACCGACTAAAAGGGATAAGTGTCCACATCTATTGTGGGTGGGGTTAACCGACTAAAAGGGATAAGTGTCCATATCTATTGAACCAAGCAAGATAGAATCGATTTTGTTTCTGCAGATGATAGGTTTTTATGTGTACATTAATCCACAAGCTGATCCAAGGTTCTATCGTTAACGGTTCAACTTCTACGTCAAAGTGGGTGGGGTTAACCGACTAAAAGGAATAAGTATCCATATCTATTGAACCAAGCAAGATATAATCGATTTTGTTTTTGCAGATGATAGGTTTTTATGTGTATATTAATCCACAAGCTGATACAAGGTTCTGTCTTTAACGGTTCAATTTCTACGCCAAAGTGGATGGGCTTAACCGACTAAAAGGGATAAGTGTCCATATCTAATGAACCAAGCAAGATAGAATCGATTTTGTTTTTGCAGATGATAGGTTTCTATTTGTATATTAATCCACAAGCTGATCCAAGGTGCTATCGCTAACGGTTCAATTTCTACGACAAAGTGGATGGGGTTAACCTACTAAAAGGGATAAGTATCCATATCTATTGAACCAAGCAAGATAGAATCGATTTTGTTTTTGCAGATGATAGTTTTTTATGTGTATATTAATCCACAAGCTGATCCAAGGTTCTATCGCTAACGGTTCAATTTCTACGACATACTGGGTGGGGTTAACCGACTAAAAGGGATAAGTGTCCATATCTAATGAACCAAGCAAGATAGAATCGATTTTGTTTTTGCAGATGATAGGTTTTTATTTGTATATTAATCCACAAGCTGATCCAAGGTTCTATCGTTAACGATTCAATTTCTACGTCAAAGTGGATGGGGTTAACCGACTAAAAGGGATAAGTGTCCACATCTATTATGGGTGGGGTTAACCGACTAAAAGGGATAAGTGTCCATATCTATTGAACCAAGCAAGATAGAATCGACTTTGTTTCTGCAGATGATAGGTTTTTATGTGTATATTAATCCACAAGCTGATCCAAGGTTCTATCGTTAACGATTCAATTTCTACTTCAAAGTGGATTGGGTTAACTGACTAAAAGGGATAAGTGTCCACATCTATTGTGGGTGGGGTTAACCGACTAAAAGGGATAAGTGTCCATATCTATTGAACCAAGCAAGATAGAATCGATTTTGTTTTTGCAGATGATAGGTTTTTATGTGTATATTAATCCACAAGCTGATCCAAGGTTCTATCGTTAACGGTTCAATTTCTACGTCAAAGTGGGTGGGGTTAACCGACTAAAAGGGATAAGTGTCCATATCTATTGAACCAAGCAAGATAGAATCGATTTTGTTTTTGCAGATGATAGGTTTTTATGTGTATATTAATCCACAAGCTGATCCAAGGTTCTATCGTTAACGGTTCAATTTCTACGTCAAAGTGGGTGGGGTTAACCGACTAAAAGGGATAAGTGTCCATATCTATTGAACCAAGCAAGATAGAATCGATTTTGTTTTTGCAGATGATAGGTTTTTATGTATATATTAATCCACAAGCTGATCCAAGGTTCTATCATTAAGGATTCAATTTCTAAGTCAAAGTGGATGGGGTTAACCGACTAAAAGGGATAAGTGTCCACATCTATTGTGGGTGGGGTTAACCGACCAAAAGGGATAAGTGTCCATATCTATTGAACCAAGCAAGATAGAATCGATTTTGTTTTTGCAGATGATAGGTTTTTATGTGTATATTAATCCACAAGCTGATCCAAGGTTCTATCGTCAACGGTTCAGTTTCTACGTCAAAGTGGGTGGGGTTAACCGACTAAAAGGGATAAGTGTCCATATCTATTGAACCAAGCAAGATAGAATAGATTTTGTTTTTGCAGATGATAGGTTTTTATGTGTATATTAATCCACAAGCAGATCCAAGGTTCTATCGTTAACGGTTCAGTATCTACGTCAAAGTGGGTGGGGTTAACCGACTAAAAGGAATAAGTATCCATATCTATTGAACCCAGCAAGATATAATCGATTTTGTTTTTGCAGATGATAGGTTTTTATGTGTATATTAATCCACAAGCTGATCCAAGGTTCTATCGTTAACGGTTCAATTTCTACGTCAAAGTGGGTGGGGTTAACCGACTAAACGGGGTAAGTGTCCATATCTATTGAACCAAGCAAGATATAATCGATTTTGTTTTTGCAGATGATAAGTTTTTATGTGTATATTAATCCACAAGCTGATCCAAGGTTCTATCGTTAATTGTTCAATTTCTACGCCAAAGTGGGTGGGGTTAACTGACTAAAAGGAATAAGTATCCATATCTATTGAACCAAGCAAGATATAATCGATTTTGTTTCTGCAGATGATAGGTTTTTATGTGTATATTAATCCACAAGCTGATCCAAGGTTCTATCGTTAAGGATTCCATTTCTAAGTCAAAGTGGATGGGGTTAACCGACTAAAAGGGATAAGTGTCCACATCTATTGTGGGTGGGGTTAACCGACTAAAAGGGATAAGTGTCCATATCTATTGAACCAAGCAAGATAGAATCGATTTTGTTTCTGCAGATGATAGGTTTTTATGTGTACATTAATCCACAAGCTGATCCAAGGTTCTATCGTTAACGGTTCAACTTCTACGTCAAAGTGGGTGGGGTTAACCGACTAAAAGGAATAAGTATCCATATCTATTGAACCAAGCAAGATATAATCGATTTTGTTTTTGCAGATGATAGGTTTTTATGTGTATATTAATCCACAAGCTGATCCAAGGTTCTTTCGTTAACTGTTCAATTTCTACGTCAAAGTGGGTGGGGTTAACCGACTAAAAGGGATAAGTGTCCATATCTATTGAACCAAGTAAGATAGAATCGATTTTGTTTTTGCAGATGATAGGTTTTTATGTGTATATTAATCCACAAGCTGATCCAAGGTTCTATCGTTAACGGTTCAACTTCTACGTCAAAGTGGGTGGGGTTAACCGACTAAAAGGAATAAGTATCCATATCTATTGAACCAAGCAAGATATAATCGATTTTGTTTTTGCAGATGATAGGTTTTTATGTGTATATTAATCCACAAGCTGATCCAAGGTTCTTTCGTTAACTGTTCAATTTCTACGTCAAAGTGGGTGGGGTTAACCGACTAAAAGGGATAAGTGTCCATATCTATTGAACCAAGTAAGATAGAATCGATTTTGTTTTTGCAGATGATAGGTTTTTATGTGTATATTAATCCACAAGCTGATCCAAGGTTCTATCGTTAAGGATTCCATTTCTAAGTCAAAGTGGATGGGGGTAACCGACTAAAAGGGATAAGTGTCCACATCTATTGTGGGTGGGGTTAACCGACTAAAAGGGATAAGTGTCCATATCTATTGAACCAAGCAAGATAGAATCGATTTTGTTTCTGCAGATGATAGGTTTTTATGTGTACATTAATCCACAAGCTGATCCAAGGTTCTATCGTTAACGGTTCAACTTCTACGTCAAAGTGGGTGGGGTTAACCGACTAAAAGGAATAAGTATCCATATCTATTGAACCAAGCAAGATATAATCGATTTTGTTTTTGCAGATGATAGGTTTTTATGTGTATATTAATCCACAAGCTGATCCAAGGTTCTACCGTTAAGGATTCCATTTCTAAGTCAAAGTGGATGGGGTTAACCGACTAAAAGGGATAAGTGTCCACATCTATTGTGGGTGGGGTTAACCGACTAAAAGGGATAAGTGTCCATATCTATTGAACCAAGCAAGATAGAATCGATTTTGTTTCTGCAGATGATAGGTTTTTATGTGTACATTAATCCACAAGCTGATCCAAGGTTCTATCGTTAACGGTTCAACTTCTACGTCAAAGTGGGTGGGGTTAACCGACTAAAAGGAATAAGTATCCATATCTATTGAACCAAGCAAGATATAATCGATTTTGTTTTTGCAGATGATAAGTTTTTATGTGTATATTAATCCACAAGCTGATCCAAGGTTCTATCGTTAATTGTTCAATTTCTACGCCAAAGTGGGTGAGGTTAACTGACTAAAAGGAATAAGTATCCATATCTATTGAACCAAGCAAGATATAATCGATTTTGTTTCTGCAGATGATAGGTTTTTATGTGTATATTAACCCACAAGCTGATCCAAGGTTCTATCGTTAAGGATTCCATTTCTAAGTCAAAGTGGATGGGGTTAACCGACTAAAAGGGATAAGTGTCCACATCTATTGTGGGTGGGGTTAACCGACTAAAAGGGATAAGTGTCCATATCTATTGAACCAAGCAAGATAGAATCGACTTTGTTTCTGCAGATGATAGGTTTTTATGTGTATATTAATCCACAAGCTGATCCAAGGTTCTATCGTTAACGATTCAATTTCTACGTCAAAGTGGATGGGGTTAACTGACTAAAAGGGATAAGTGTCCACATCTATTGTGGGTGGGGTTAACCGACTAAAAGGGACTAGTGTCCACATCTATTGAACCAAGCAAGATAAAATCGATTTTGTTTCTGCAGATGATAGGTTTTTATGTGTATATTAATCCACAAGCTGATCCAAGGTTCTGTCGCTAACGGTTCAATTTCTATGTATACTGGGTGGGGTTAACCGATGGTAGGTTTTTATATGTATATTAATCCACGAGCTGATACAAGGTTCTATCTTTAACGGTTCAATTTCTACGCCAAAGTGGATGGGGTTAACCGACTAAAAGGGATAAGTGTCCACATCTATTGTGGGTGGGGTTAACCTTCTAAAAGGGACTAGTGTCCATATCTATTGAACCAAGCAAGATAAAATCGATTTTGTTTCTGCAGATGATAGGTTTTTATGTGTATATTAATCCACAAGCTGATCCAAGGTTCTATCGCTAATGATTCAATTTCTACGTTATACTGGGTGGGGTTAACCGACTAAAAGGGATAAGTGTCCATATCTAATGAACCAAGCAAGATAGAATCGATTTGGTTTTTGCAGATGATAGGTTTTTATGTGTATGTTAATCCACAAGCTGATCCAAGGTTCTATCGTTAACGGTTCAATTTCTACGTCAAAGTGGGTGGGTTTAACCGACTAAAAGGAATAAGTATCCATATCTATTGAACCAAGCAAGATAGAATCGATTTTGTTTTTGCAGATGATAGGTTTTTATGTGTATATTAATCCACAATCTGATCCAAGGTTCTATCGTTAACGATTCAATTTCTACGTCAAAGTGGATGGGGTTAACCGACTAAAAGGGATAAGTGTCCACATCTATTGTGGGTGGGGTTAACCGACTAAAAGGGATAAGTGTCCATATCTATTGAACCAAGCAAATTAGAATCGATTTTGTTTCTGCAGATGATAGGTTTTTATGTGTATATTAATCCACAAGCTGATCGAAGGTTCTGTCGTTAACGATTCAATTTCTACGTCAAAGTGGATGGGGTTAACCGACTAAAAGGGATAAGTGTCCACATCTATTGTGGGTGGGGTTAACCGACTAAAAGGGATAAGTGTCCATATCTATTGAACCAAGCAAGATAGAATCGATTTTATTTTTGCAGATTGTAGGTTTTTATGTGTATATTAATCCAAAATGAGATTCAAGGTTCTGTCGCTAACGGTTCAATTTCTATGTCATACTGGGTGGGGTTAACCGACTAAAAGGGATAAGTGTCCATATTTATTGAACCATGCAAGATAGAATCGATTTTATTTTTGCAGATGGTAGGCTTTTATGTGTATATTAATCCACAAGCTGATCCAAAGTTCTGTCGCTAACGGTTCAATTTCTATGTCATACTGGGTGGAGTTAACCGACTAAAAGGGATAAGTGTCCATATTTATTGAACCAATCAAGATAGAATCGATTTTATTTTTGCAGATTGTAGGTTTTTATGTGTATATTAATCCAAAAGCTGATCCAAAGTTCTGTCGCTAACGGTTCAATTTCTATGTCATACTGGGTGGGGTTAACCGACTAAAAGGTATAAGTGTCCATATTTATTGAACCATGCAAGATAGAATCGATTTTATTTTTGCAGATGGTAGGTTTTTATGTGTATATTAATCCACAAGCTGAGCCAAGGTTCTATCGTTAACGATTCAATTTCTACGTCAAAGTGGATGGGGTTAACCGACTAAAAGGGATAAGTGTCCACATCTATTGTGGATGGGGTTAACCGACTAAAAGGGATAAGTGTCCATATCTATAGAACCAAGCAAGATAGAATCGATTTTGTTTCTGCAGATGATAGGTTTTTATGTGTATATTAATCCGACTAAACCGACTAAAAGGGATAAGTGTCCACATCTATTGTGGGTGGGGTTAACCGACTAAAAGGGATAAGTGTCCATATATATTGAACCAAGCAAGATAGAATCGATTTTATTTTTGCAGATTGTAGGTTTTTATGTGTATATTAATCCAAAAGCAGATTCAAGGTTCTGTCGCTAACGGTTCAATTTCTATGTCATACTGGGTGGGGTTAACCGACTAAAAGGGATAAGTGTCCATATTTATTGAACCATGCAAGATAGAATCGATTTTATTTTTGCAGATGGTAGGCTTTTATGTGTATATTAATCCACAAGCTGATCCAAAGTTCTGTCGCTAACGGTTCAATTTCTATGTCATACTGGGTGGAGTTAACCGACTAAAAGGGATAAGTGTCCATATTTATTGAATCGAGCAAGATAGGATCGATTTTATTTTTGCAGATGGTAGGTTTTTATGTGTATATTAATCCACAAGCTGATCCAAAGTTCTGTCGCTAACGGTTCAATTTCTATGTCATACTGGGTGGAGTTAACCGACTAAAAGGGATAAGTGTCCATATTTATTGAACCATGCAAGATATAATCGATTTTATTTTTGCAGATGGTAGGTTTTTATGTGTATATTAATCCACAAGCTGATCCAAGGTTCTATCGCTAACGGTTCGATTTCTACGTCATACTGGGTGGGGTTAACCGACTAAAAGGGATAAGTGTCCATAGTTATTGAACCAAGCAAGATAGAATCGATTTTATTTTTGCAGATGGTAGGTTTTTATGTGTATATTAAACCACAAGCTGATTCAAGGTTCTGTCGCTAACGGTTCAATTTCTATGTCATACTGGGTAGGGTTAACCGACTAAAAGGGATAAGTGTCCATATCTATTAAACAAAGCAAGATAGAATCGATTTTATTTTTGCAGATGGTAGCTTTTTATATGTATATTAATCCACAATCTGACAAAAGTTTCTGTTTTTAACGGTTCAATTTCTACGCCAAAGTGGATGGGGTTAACCGACTAAAAGGGATAAGTGTCCATATCTAATGAACCAAGCAAGATAGAATCGATTTTGTTTTTGCAGATGATAGGTTTTTATGTGTATATTAATCCACAAGCTGATCCAAGGTTCTCTCGTTAACGATTCAATTTCTACGTCAAAGTGGATGGGGTTAACCGACTAAAAGGGATAAGTGTCCACCTCTATTGTGGGTGGGGTTAACCGACTAAAAGGGATAAGTGTCCATATCTATTGAACCAAGCAAGATAGAATCAATTTTGTTTCTGCAGATGATAGGTTTTTATGTGTATATTAATCCACAAGCTGATCCAAGGTTCTGTCGCTAACGGTTCAATTTCTATGTCATACTGGGTGGGGTTAACCGACTAAAAGGGATAAGTGTCCATATTTATTGAACCAAGCAAGATATAATCGATTTTGTTTTTGCAGATGATAGGTTTTTATGTGTATATTAATCCACAAGCTGAGACAAGGTTCTATCTTTAACGGTTCAATTTCTACGCCAAAGTGGGTGGGGTTAAACGACTAAAAGGCATAAGTGTCCATATCTATTGAACCAAGCAAGATAGAATCGATTTTGTTTTTGCAGATGATAGGTTTTTATGTGTATATTAATCCACAACCTGATCCAAGGTTCTATCGCTAACGGTTCAATTTCTACGTCATACTGGGTAGGGTTAACCGACTAAAAGGGATAAGTGTCCATATCTAATGAACCAAGCAAGATAGAATCGATTTTGTTTTTTCAGAAGATAGGTTTTTATGTGTATATTAATCCACAAGCTGATCCAAGGTTCTATCGTTAACGGTTCAATTTCTACGTCAAAGTGAGTGGGGTTAACCGACTAAAAGGAATAAGTATCCATATCTATTGAACCAAGCAAGATAGAATCGATTTTGTTTTTGCAGATGATAGGTTTTTATGTGTATATTAATCCACAAGCTGATCCAAGGTTCTATCGTTAACGATTCAATTTCTACGTCAAAGTGGATGTGGTTAACCGACTAAAAGGGATAAATGTCCACATCTATTGTGGGTGGGGTTAACCGACTAAAAGGGATAAGTGTCCATATCTATTGAACCAAGCAAGATAGAATCGATTTTGTTTCTGCAGATGATAGGTTTTTATGTGTATATTAATCCACAAGCTGACAAAAGGCTCTATCTTTAATGGTTCAATTTCTACGTCATAGTGGGTGGGGTTAACCGACTAAAAGGCATAAGTATACATATCTATTGAACCAAGCAAGATAGAATCGATTTTATTTTTCAGATGATAGATTTTTATATGTATCTTAATCCACAAGCTGATCCAAGGTTCTGTCGCTAACGGTACAATTTCTACGTCATACTGGGTGGGGTTAACCGACTAAAAGGGATAAGTGTCCACATCTATTGAACCGAGTAAGATAGGATCGATTTTATTTTTGCAGTTGGTAGGTTTTTATGTGTATATTAATCCACAAGCTGATACAAGGTTCTATCGTTAACAGTTCAATTTCTACGTAATACTGGGTGGGGTTAACCGACTAAAAGGGATAAGTGTCCATATCTATTGAACCAAGCAAGATAGAATCGATTTTATTTTTGCAGATGGTAGCTTTTTATATGTATATTAATCCACAATCTGATAAAAGTTTCTGTTTTTAACGGTTCAATTTCTACGCCAAAGTGGATGGGGTTAACCGACTAAAAGGGATAAGTGTCCATATCTAATGAACCAAGCAAGATAGAATCGATTTTGTTTTTGCAGATGATAGGTTTTTATGTGTATATTAATCCACAAGCTGATCCAAGGTTCTCTCGTTAACGATTCAATTTCTACGTCAAAGTGGATGGGGTTAACCGACTAAAAGGGATAAGTGTCCATATTTATTGAACCATGCAAGATAGAATCGATTTTATTTTTGCAGATGGTAGGCTTTTATGTGTATATTAATCCACAAGCTGATCCAAAGTTCTGTCGCTAACGGTTCAATTTCTATGTCATACTGGGTGGAGTTAACCAACTAAAAGGGATAAGTGTCCATATTTATTGAACCAAGCAAGATAGAATCGATTTTATTTTTGCAGATTGTAGGTTTTTATGTGTATATTAATCCAAAAGCAGATTCAAGGTTCTGTCGCTAACGGTTCAATTTCTATGTCATACTGGGTGGGGTTAACCGACTAAAAGGTATAAGTGTCCATATTTATTGAACCATGCAAGATAGAATCGATTTTATTTTTGCAGATGGTAGGTTTTTATGTGTATATTAATCCACAAGCTGATCCAAGGTTCTATCGTTAACGATTCAATTTCTACGTCAAAGTGGATGGGGTTAACCGACTAAAAGGGATAAGTGTCCACATCTATTGTGGATGGGGTTAACCGACTAAAAGGGATAAGTGTCCATATCTATAGAACCAAGCAAGATAGAATCGATTTTGTTTCTGCAGATGATAGGTTTTTATGTGTATATTAATCCGACTAAACCGACTAAAAGGGATAAGTGTCCACATCTATTGTGGGTGGGGTTAACCGACTAAAAGGGATAAGTGTCCATATCTATTGAACCAAGCAAGATAGAATCGATTTTATTTTTGCAGATTGTAGGTTTTTATGTGTATATTAATCCAAAAGCAGATTCAAGGTTCTGTCGCTAACGGTTCAATTTCTATGTCATACTGGGTGGGGTTAACCGACTAAAAGGGATAAGTGTCCATATTTATTGAACCATGCAAGATAGAATCGATTTTATTTTTGCAGATGGTAGGCTTTTATGTGTATATTAATCCACAAGCTGATCCAAAGTTCTGTCGCTAACGGTTCAATTTCTATGTCATACTGGGTGGAGTTAACCGACTAAAAGGGATAAGTGTCCATATTTATTGAATCGAGCAAGATAGGATCGATTTTATTTTTGCAGATGGTAGGTTTTTATGTGTATATTAATCCACAAGCTGATCCAAAGTTCTGTCGCTAACGGTTCAATTTCTATGTCATACTGGGTGGAGTTAACCGACTAAAAGGGATAAGTGTCCATATTTATTGAACCATGCAAGATATAATCGATTTTATTTTTGCAGATGGTAGGTTTTTATGTGTATATTAATCCGCAAGCTGATCCAAGGTTCTATCGCTAACGGTTCGATTTCTACGTCATACTGGGTGGGGTTAACCGACTAAAAGGGATAAGTGTCCATAGTTATTGAACCAAGCAAGATAGAATCGATTTTATTTTTGCAGATGGTAGGTTTTTATGTGTATATTAAACCACAAGCTGATTCAAGGTTCTGTCGCTAACGGTTCAATTTCTATGTCATACTGGGTAGGGTTAACCGACTAAAAGGGATAAGTGTCCATATCTATTAAACAAAGCAAGATAGAATCGATTTTATTTTTGCAGATGGTAGCTTTTTATATGTATATTAATCCACAATCTGATAAAAGTTTCTGTTTTTAACGGTTCAATTTCTACGCCAAAGTGGATGGGGTTAACCGACTAAAAGGGATAAGTGTCCATATCTAATGAACCAAGCAAGATATAATCGATTTTGTTTTTGCAGATGATAGGTTTTTATGTGTATATTAATCCACAAGCTGATCCAAGGTTCTCTCGTTAACGATTCAATTTCTACGTCAAAGTGGATGGGGTTAACCGACTAAAAGGGATAAGTGTCCACCTCTATTGTGGGTGGGGTTAACCGACTAAAAGGGATAAGTGTCCATATCTATTGAACCAAGCAAGATAGAATCGATTTTGTTTCTGCAGATGATAGGTTTTTATGTGTATATTAATCCACAAGCTGATCCAAGGTTCTGTCGCTAACGGTTCAATTTCTATGTCATACTGGGTGGGGTTAACCGACTAAAAGGGATAAGTGTCCATATTTATTGAACCAAGCAAGATATAATCGATTTTGTTTTTGCAGATGATAGGTTTTTATGTGTATATTAATCCACAAGCTGAGACAAGGTTCTATCTTTAACGGTTCAATTTCTACGCCAAAGTGGGTGGGGTTAAACGACTAAAAGGCATAAGTGTCCATATCTATTGAACCAAGCAAGATAGAATCGATTTTGTTTCTGCAGATGATAGGTTTTTATGTGTATATTAATCCACAAGCTGATCCAAGGTTCTATCGCTAACGGTTCAATTTCTACGTCATACTGGGTAGGGTTAACCGACTAAAAGGGATAAGTGTCCATATCTAATGAACCAAGCAAGATAGAATCGATTTTGTTTTTTGAGATGATAGGTTTTTATGTGTATATTAATCCACAAGCTGATCCAAGGTTCTATCGTTAACGGTTCAATTTCCACGTCAAAGTGAGTGGGGTTAACCGACTAAAAGGAATAAGTATCCATATCTATTGAACCAAGCAAGATAGAAACGATTTTGTTTTTGCAGATGATAGGTTTTTATGTGTATATTAATCCACAAGCTGATCCAAGGTTCTATCGTTAACGATTCAATTTCTACGTCAAAGTGGATGTGGTTAACCGACTAAAAGGGATAAATGTCCACATCTATTGTGGGTGGGGTTAACCGACTAAAAGGGATAAGTGTCCATATCTATTGAACCAAGCAAGATAGAATCGATTTTGTTTCTGCAGATGATAGGTTTTTATGTGTATATTAATCCACAAGCTGATAAAAGGCTCTATCTTTAATGGTTCAATTTCTACGTCATAGTGGGTGGGGTTAACCGACTAAAAGGCATAAGTATACATATCTATTGAACCAAGCAAGATAGAATCGATTTTATTTTTCAGATGATAGGTTTTTATATGTATCTTAATCCACAAGCTGATCCAAGGTTCTGTCCCTAACGGTACAATTTCTACGTCATACTGGGTGGGGTTAACCGACTAAAAGGGATAAGTGTCCACATCTATTGAACCGAGTAAGATAGGATCGATTTTATTTTTGCAGTTGGTAGGTTTTTATGTGTATATTAATCCACAAGCTGATACAAGGTTCTATCGTTAACAGTTCAATTTCTACGTAATACTGGGTGGGGTTAACCGACTAAAAGGGATAAGTGTCCATATCTATTGAACCAAGCAAGATAGAATCGATTTTATTTTTGCAGATGGTAGCTTTTTATATGTATATTAATCCACAATCTGATAAAAGTTTCTGTTTTTAACGGTTCAATTTCTACGCCAAAGTGGATGGGGTTAATCGACTAAAAGGGATAAGTGTCCATATCTAATGAACCAAGCAAGATAGAATCGATTTTGTTTTTGCAGATGATAGGTTTTTATGTGTATATTAATCCACAAGCTGATCCAAGGTTCTCTCGTTAACGATGCAATTTCTACGTCAAAGTGGATGGGGTTAACCGACTAAAAGGGATAAGTGTCCACATCTATTGTGGGTGGGGTTAACCGACTAAAAGGGATAAGTGTCCATATCTATTGAACCAAGCAAGATAGAATCGATTTTGTTTCTGCAGATGATAGGTTTTTATGTGTATATTAATCCACAAGCTGATCCAAGGTTCTGTCGCTAACGGTTCAATTTCTATGTCATACTGGGTGGGGTTAACCGACTAAAAGGGATAAGTGTCCATATTTATTGAACCAAGCAAGATATAATCGATTTTGTTTTTGCAGATGATAGGTTTTTATGTGTATATTAATCCACAAGCTGATACAAGGTTCTATCTTTAACGGTTCAATTTCTACGCCAAAGTGGGTGGGGTTAACTGACTAAAAGGCACAAGTGTCCATATCTATTGAACCAAGCAAGATAGAATCGATTTTGTTTTTGCAGATGATAGGTTTTTATGTGTATATTAATCCACAACTTGATCCAAGGTTCTATCGCTAACGGTTCAATTTCTACGTCATACTGGGTAGGGTTAACCGACTAAAAGGGATAAGTGTCCATATCTAATGAACCAAGCAAGATAGAATCGATTTTGTTTTTGCAGATGATAGGTTTTTATGTGTATATTAATCCACAAGCTGATCCAAGGTTCTATCGTTAACGGTTCAATTTCTACGTCAAAGTGAGTGGGGTTAACCGACTAAAAGGAATAAGTATCCATATATATTGAACCAAGCAAGATATAATCGATTTTGTTTTTGCAGATGATAGGTTTTTATGTGTATATTAATCCACAAGCTGATCCAAGGATCTATCGTTAACGATTAAATTTCTACGTCAAGGTGGATGTGGTTAACCGACTAAAAGGGATAAATGTCCACATCTATTGTGGGTGGGGTTAACCGACTAAAAGGGATAAGTGTCCATATCTATTGAACCAAGCAAGATAGAATCGATTTTGTTTCTGCAGATGATAGGTTTTTATGTGTATATTAATCCACAAGCTGATCCAAGGTTCTATCGTTAACGATTCAATTTCTACGTCAAAGTGGATGGGGTTAACCGACTAAAAGGGATAAGTGTCCACATCTATTGTGGGTGGGGTTAACCGACTAAAAGGGATAAGTGTCCATATCTATTGAACCAAGCAAGATAGAATCGATTTTGTTTCTGCAAATGATAGGTTTTTATGTGTATATTAATCCACAAGCTGATCCAAGTTTCTGTCGCTAACGGTTCAATTTCTATGTCAAACTGGGTGGGGTTAACCGACTAAAAGGGATAAGTGTCCATATTTATTGAACCAAGCAAGATAGAATCGATTTTATTTTTGCAGATGGTAGGTTTTTATGTGTATATTAAGCCAAAAGCTGATCCAAGGTGCTATCGCTAACGTTTCAATTTCTACGCCAAAGTGGATGGGGTTAACCTACTAAAAGGGATAAGTGTCCATATCTATTGAACCAAGAAAGATAGAATCGATTTTATTTTTGCAGATGGTAGGTTTTTATGTGTATATTAATCCACAAGCTGATACAAGGTTCTATCTTTAACGTCTCAATTTCTACGTCAAAGTGGATGGGGTTAACCGACTAAAAGGGATAAGTGTCCAGATCTATTAAACCAAGCAAGATAGAATCGATTTTGTTTTTGCAGATTGTTTACGCGGCGTAGGCTGCCACTCGCCCCATCTCCCCCTTGTACGTACGTATATCGATGCATTTATATATATTCCGTATCTTGTACTGTATTTTATTATGGCATTGTATTATAGTGAATTACCCGCATAATCCATGAATTGTATTTACCCTTTAAATTCCCTATTGGGAACACTAATGGACGTGTGGCAGCCTCCACCGCGAAAATCCACCAAATTTAATTCGCCGCAAATGCAGGATGGCGATATGGCATGATCGGCAACCTGTCAAAAAACCACCACCTTTGTATCATTGTAAAAATAGGAATTGTCATTGTTATAAACACAAACCTAAAGTTCGTATCATGTGATTTCGGCTTTTATAGTTTTATAAAATCGCGTTTTTTCCATAGTTTATCTGTTGTGAGACCAACACTTTGCTGGCGAGAGAATCCGCTTGTAAATTCTTACGTTTTCATTTTGGGCAGTATCGTTGCTCCCGTGTGTGACAATACCTATTCTGATACATAAGAGGTCAGTGGCAAAGCTCTGTGCGCGCTAACAATTGAACTGCTACATAACTTGTTGTGCATATTTGTTTGATAATTTCCGAACATTTGTATGCCCCCTTAACTTGGTGCCTTTACTTAAATAAACGTGTGAATCAAATTGTATTAAGCGCATAGTGTTTGGTCTACTAAATTGATTGGCCCAGAGTTCCTTTTGTACGGGTATATATTGCTAGGCATTACAGCAACCACAGTGTTAAGTAATAAAGCAACCAACCTTACATCGAGATAGGCGGTAAATAACAGGAGCAGGTGAAAACTACACGGATCGAGCATAACACCATCACCGCAAGAGATCGAAGCAGAAGCTTGTGTTGCCGGCAGCGCCACAAGAACACCGCCATAATCATTACATCTTCACCATCCACACCACATCATCGTCATCTCCGCATTCGTAGCAGAAGTATCAGGTGAGTGGTGTACTACTCATATCCGATTAGCTAATGGTCCTTCGTCGCCATTGACGGAACCAGCGTTTTTCAATAATATAAAAAACACGTACATACATTACGTATATCCCCCGACTAAAATTTGGTGGCTCCCGCCAAATCCAAATTTCTCCCGCCAGAATTATAATTTCCCTCCAAAAATACATCTATATATATATATATATATACAGTATCACCCCCATATACACCTGTACGTAAAAGCGGTGCATTAAAAAATTTCGAGGCAAATCCCACACACACTTGCACAAAGTTAGCTCATTGCCCTTTAATACTTGAGTCCCTTGCGGTATAAATTAAATATCTCCACATTTACATTGTTGACGATACCCAGCAAAAAATTCGGCCACTTTCACATAGTCTGAAATACCCAGCAGCAAATTCTGCAGGTCATCCCAACTGGTCTCAGACTACTCCCAATTAATCTGACTGGTCCTAACCTACCCACTCTTGACCGATAGGAAAGCTTCTGCCTTTGGTATTCCCTCATAAATAAACACCAGGCAGTCCCAAAAAAATCCCAAAATAGCTAAAGTAAAACTAAGCAAGTCCTTTTTTAGAATGGCTACCGTGGTCGAAAATAAATTTATATCCGAAACGGATCTCTTTTCGGATTACTGCGCTCGGTTCGGCACAACCGAGATCCAAGATAACACCGAAGCATCCCTAAAAATAAAAGATAAAAATATAGATGTGTTCTGGGAAAGGGTACAGAGCGCATATGACGCCGTCGTAGAGTCAGATGACAACGACCTTCCCGAAAACTTTAAGGCCTCAGCCTTCAATAAATACCGCGACTGCCTTATAGCATATGAAGACACAAAGGCAAGAATAGGCGATCAGCTCCAGCTAAGGGTACTAAGCAATCCCGTCCCCACTACAACTACTACTCCCCAAGAAAGTTCCGGGATGCACCTCAAGGTACCCGCCTGTGACACCGAAGTATTTTACGGGAGTTATGATCAATGGCCGTCCTTCCGTGACATGTTCACGGCGATCTATATCAACCACCCCAAACTCTCGAGCGCCCAAAAACTGTACCACCTCAGGTACAAAACCCAAGGAAAAGCCGGCCAGATAGTAAAACAATTTCCACTGAGTGATGACAACTTTGCTCTGGCTTGGGAAGCTCTTAAATCCCGTTATGAAAATAAAAGAGTCCTGGTCGACAACCAAATCAAAGCCCTCATGACCCTCAAGCCCATTCCGACTGAAAACAGCGAAGACATCCAGCGATTGCAATCCTCCGTTAATAACTGTCTCCAGATATTAGCAACCCAACAAGTCTCGACAGACAGTTGGGACCCCATATTAATATATCTGGTAACCTCAAAACTGCCGGAAAATACAGTTGCCAAATGGATCAGTTTTTGACTACTCGCTACGAGATAGTGGAAAGGGTGGATCAATCGCGACCAGCCAAAACCCGATATAACCCACCCTCCACTAATTTCTCAAAGCCTCCCGCAAGTCAAAACAATCCCCAGTTCAGGCAGGCTCAAACCCCTAACCAAAGCCGCAACCCCCCGCAGAACAACAACTACTCTCAAACTCGCACAAATGCTCATATGGCCGAGCATCAAAAAGTATACGCCTGCAGAAAGTGCAAGCAGAACTCCCACAAGCTAAAAAGCTGCTTGCATTATAAAAAGCTGGCAATCCCCGAACGGAAAAAATTCGTGAGAGAAAGCAATCTCTGCGAAAACTGCCTGTCACAGACCCACCTCGTAAAAGATTGCACAAGCACAGGAACGTGTCTATACTGCCAAGGTCGCCACAACTCCACCCTCCACGATACCGGAATATCACACCAAACCAATGGCCCTCGAAGAACGGCAGCCCAAGTAGCAACTACTCAAGACGTTACCAACCCAGATCCCAACGAGGAACTTCCCACCACCTCAAACGCTGCCCGCATTCAATCTTTGTATGCGGAAAATGATAGCAAGATTATTCTCCCCACAGCGATAGTGTCCATAGAACACCGAGGGGACTGCTTCAGGCTCAGAGCCTTAGTGGATCAAGGGTCAGAGCGTAGCTTCATCTCGTCGAAAGCTTAAATCAAGCTAGGCCTCCCATATACCCACTCCCTATTTGAAATATCGGGAATGGGAGGCGGAGTAGTACAAACCTCCAACAAGCTATGCTCACTGACCCTAGTCTCAAATGACCACAAGGTAAAAATAAAGGCCCAGGCAATCGTGCTACCTCGGCTCACTAGGCAACTCCCAACACTCACGCTAAATAACGACCAAATGCGCAAATGGTCCCATCTCAAGCTAGCAGACCAGAACACTCACAACCCCTCCCAAATTGATCTGGTATTAGGCAGTGATCTTATCCCACAAATAATGCTAAATGCCATAGAAAAGATCTCGCCCACACTGCTAGCACAAAACACGATATTTGGCTGGATAATAAGTGGCCAAACCCCCGAAAAGGTCGGATCACACTCCTCTCAAGCGTGGGAAGTGACGAATGTCCAGCTGAATGAACAGCTAAGGCAATTCTGGGAAATCGAAGAAATACCCAGAGTGCGAGTGGAAACCCCAGAAGATAAAATGTGCGAAGACTTTTATCAAAGCACAACCACTCGCATGGATGACGGTCGATATATGGTTCGGCTCCCCTTTAAACCAACATTCCCGAACGATATCGACCTAGGTCAGTCCCGTACTGCAGCCCTACGACAGTTCCACGGCATGGAACGTTCCCTCTCAAAAAGGGCGATCTCAAGCAGCAGTACGACCAGGTACTCGAAGAATATCTGTCCCTAGGCCACATGGAAGAATGCAGTCCCAACGAAATAGAATCCCTGGGTAAATACTGCTCATTCTATCTCCCTCACCATGCAGTCGTAAGGCCAGACAAAAAGACAACAAAAGTCAGAGTTGTGTTCAACGCCTCCAAAAAGTCGGGTTCCGGTCACTCCCTCAACGATGTTTTATGTACCGGACCAACCCTCCAACCCGATCTCCGACTTATGTTGCTGAAATGGCGAACATATAAATATGTGTTTAATGGCGACGTCGAGAAAATGTACCGCCAAATTCTCTTGCACCCCGATGACCGAGACTACCAACGGATAATATTCCGAACCCCCGAACACAGTCCAATAAAGGACTACAAGTTAAAAACGGTCACCTTCGGGGTTAACTGCGCGCCTTTCCTGGCTATTCGCACTCTACACGAGCTGACGAAAGACATAGCCGATTCCCATCCACGCGCAGCCCCAATACTAAAATCCGAGACGTATGTTGACGATATTTTATCTGGCAGTCATGATCTTCAATCAGCCGAGCAATCCCTAACAGAGACCATAGACGCTCTCAATTCAGCCGGCTTTCCCCTAAAAAAGATCACGGCAAGCCATCCCAACATCCTCCAAAAAATATCGAAAACTGATCTGCTGGAAACAAATTTTCTCGAGTTCGAAAAGACTAGCACCGCCAAGACCCTGGGCATCCAGTGGAACGCCCTAACGGATACATTCTCGTATACCGTCGACTCAAATCCGGCATCCACTGCAGCCACGAAGCGGAAAATCCTCTCCTCTATTGCGAAACTTTTCGATCCCGCAGGGTGGCTGACGCCCATAATGATCCAAGCGAAGATGCTCATGCAAGAATTGTGGTTAGATGGGACCGAATGGGACGAGAAGGTTAAACCCATCCGTCTAGCCAAATGGGCGCAGTTCTCTCAAAACCTTCCCTCTATCTCAGCCATCCAGATACCCCGATGGATGAATTTTACGCCCGATCAATACGTTGAGCTCCACGGATTCTGCGACGCCTCAGAAAAGGCTTATTGCGCAACCCTGTACCTAAGAAGTACCGTCGGTACTCAGGTCCACTCTCACCTTATAGTGTCCAAAGGCAAAGTGGCTCCTCTCAAAACTATTAGTCTGCCACGCCTGGAGCTATGCGGAGCGCTCTTATTAGCAAAAGCAGTAGTCCAACCCCATCTCGGCCTAAGTCAACAAAAATTAATCATGTGGTCCGACTCGGAAATCGTGCTAGCCTGGCTGGAAAAGCCACCCCACTCGTGGAAAACTTACGTCTCTAACCGAACAGCGCAGATCATAGACCTCGTTGGAAATGTCCCTTGGCGACATGTGCGAAGCAAAGACAACCCCGCGGATCTTGGAACCAGAGGATGCAGCCCCGACGATCTCTCTAACTCGTCGCTATGGTGGAATGGTCCAGAGTGGCTTTCCCGACCCCCCGAGGACTGGCCAACACCAACGGCCAGAAATATTGTACCCCCCGAACTTCGCCGAGTCGAATCACTGCATGCAGCGGAAGAGTCAGAAGACTTCTTGGAACGGTTCTCCTCCTATCCCCGCGCCCTACGCGTAACAGCGTACGTGTTAAAATTTGTAACTCGGCTTAGAAATGCTGTAGGAGGCAATCGTACCACTAACGATCCCGCCCTCTCTTACGCCGACGTCATGCGCGCGAAAATCCGTCTGCTGAGCTAGACTTAGTCGAAATTCTTCGCTTCCGAAAGAGCCTCCCTCGAAAATGCAAAACCAATCGGAAGGCGAAGTCCCCTACTGGCACTTGACCCCTTCCTGGATACAAACGGGATGCTCCGGGCCAACGGAAGATTAGTAAACGCCGACATGACCTACAATGAGTGTCATCCTATCATTCTCCCCGAAAAGGCTAGATTTACTACCCTTTATATAAGGTTTCTACACGAGAGCTTCCTCCATGCGGACCTCCGCCTCCTGCAACAAGCTATGAGGCAGGAATTCTATACCCCCCGACTCAAACCTCAGCTGAAAAAATGTATATTCCAATGTAAAGTCTGCACCATTCATAAGCGACAAACGCAATCCCAAATAATGGCAGCTTTACCCCCCCAACGATGCACTTTCGCGCCCCCCTTCACTACTACTGGCGTAGACTTCGCCGGCCCATTTCACATCAAAGCTTCGATGCTCCGATCTCCAACCCTCGTAAAAGGTTATGTGGCCGTTTTCGTTTGCTTCACTACCAAGGCGATCCACCTGGAATTGTGTTCGGATCTCACTAGCAAGGCTTTTCTCGCTGCCTTCGCCCGGTTTGTAGGGCGTCGAGGGTACCCGAAGCAAATGATGAGCGACAATGGCACAACATTCATTGGTGCTAAGCGAGCTACCGAAGTAGAGTTCGTCACCTTCCTCAACGAAGTCTCGACAGATATTGTCAAAAAGTATGCGCCACAAGGCATCGATTGGAAATTTATACCCCCAGGCGCACCCCACATGGGCGGATTATGGGAATCTGCCGTCAAAAGCTTTAAAACCCATTTTAAAAAGGTTGCCGGAACACACAGCTTCACCTTTGAAGAATTCTCGACTCTATTAATTCGTATCGAGGCCGTTCTCAATTCTCGCCCTATCTCCCCGCTTTCCCAGGACCCAGCGGATTTCACCGCCCTCACACCTGGCCATTTTCTCCGAGGCGCACCCCTCCTCGCCATCCCCGAACCGAACTATGAGCACCTCTCTATGATCAACCGTTGGGACCGGTTGAAAGTTTTACAGCACCAATTCAGCAAGCGCTGGAAGAATGACTATCTCATGGAGTTACATAAGCGTTATCGATGGCAAACCGCTCAACATCCCCCTAAAATCGGCGATCTAGTCGTCATTAAGGAAGACAACCTACCCCCCACCGAATGGCGCCTAGGACGCGTGGAAGACACCCATATAGGAAGAGACGGCCATATCCGAGTAGTCGACGTACGCACGCAAAACGGTGTGCTCACCAGGCCTATCACAAAATTGTGTTTCCTGCCACCAGCGGAATTCGACTCAGAACCCCACGGTTCCCTACCATCTCCCCAACCAACTACAGTCCACTAAGCTTAACTATCGATACCATCTCAGAACAAACTGAATCATACCGTAGCTCTCACAGGCAGTCCCTACCTTGATGTTCTTCTCAATATACAACACACATTCATATACTCCTTTTTTCAACAGATGAATCGTCAACGTGCCCCGGTTCCTACACCGCGTCGCTCCTTGGCGTCCCAAGTGACAGTGCCAGCGACTCCATCACGAATTGACGACGCCGTGTCCGATTATCGACGCTGCCATCTGTGTATGCGACATCATGCGTTATCGACGTGCCCATTGTTTACGGCCATGCCACCACAACAACGTGCCGTGATTGCCAGGGCGCATAAATATTGCACTAATTGCTTGGCCTTGTCACACCACACACGTGTGTGTACCTCCCGCGAGCGCTGTCACCTATGTGGGCTCCCTCACCACACACTCTTACACCGCGACACCGTGAGTCGCCAACCCCAACATGCAGCATCACAGCCGGTGCGCCACCGTCGTCAGTCACGCCGCCGTGCACCACCAAATCGCAGCACTGCTGAAACATACCAGTACGCAACGGCAGCAGGAGTGTCCGGCACCGCATCCAGTTCACGGCGCAACCCGCGCCCATCGACCGTATCAGAGCGCACCATCCGATGCACCGCCACCGGCTTGCGCACCGCCACCTATAAAGGCAAAATCGGGAAGCTCCTCATCGAGGAAGCCCAACGAGCTCTCCGAGAGCTAAGACACACGTTAGGCGCTTAGTACGCCTAGGCGGGCCAGGATGTTTACGCGGCGTAGGCTGCCACTCGCCCCATCTCCCCCTTGTACGTACGTATATCGATGAATTTATATATATTCCGTATCTTGTACTGTATTTTATTATGGCATTGTATTATAGTGAATTACCCGCATAATCCATGAATTGTATTTACCCTTTAAATTCCCTATTGGGAACACTAATGGACGTGTGGCAGCCTCCACCGCGAAAATCCACCAAATTTAATTCGCCGCAAATGCAGGATGGCGATATGGCATGATCGGCAACCTGTCAAAAAACCACCACCTTTGTATCATTGTAAAAATAGGAATTGTCATTGTTATAAACACAAACCTAAAGTTCGTATCTTGTGATTTCGGCTTTTATAGTTTTATAAAATCGCGTTTTTTCCATATTTTATCTGTTGTGAGACCAACACTTTGCTGGCGAGAGAATCCGCTTGTAAATTCTTACGTTTTCATTTTGGGCATTATCGTTGCTCCCGTGTGTGACAATACCTATTCTGATACATAAGAGGTCAGTGGCAAAGCTCTGTGCGCGCTAACAATTGAACTGCTACATAACTTGTTGTGCATATTTGTTTGATAATTTCCGAACATTTGTATGCCCCCTTAACTTGGTGCCTTTACTTAAATAAACGTGTGAATCAAATTGTATTAAGCGCATTGTGTTTGGTCTACTAAATTGATTGGCCCAGAGTTCCTTTTGTACGGGTATATATTGCTAGGCATTACAGCAACCACAGTGTTAAGTAATAAAGCAACCAACCTTACATCGAGATAGGCGGTAAATAACAGGAGCAGGTGAAAACTACACGGATCGAGCATAACACCATCACCGCAAGAGATCGAAGCAGAAGCTTGTGTTGCCGGCAGCGCCACAAGAACACCGCCATAATCATTACATCTTCACCATCCACACCACATCATCGTCATCTCCGCATTCGTAGCAGAAGTATCAGGTGAGTGGTGTACTACTCATATCCGATTAGCTACAGATGATAGGTTTTTATGTGTGTATTAAAGCACAAGCTCATCCAAGGTTCTATCGTTAACGATTCAATTTCTACGTCAAAGTGGATGGGGTTAACCGACTAAAAGGGATAAGTGTCCACATCTATTGAACCAAGCAAGATAGAATCGATTTTGTTTCTGCAGATGATAGGCTTTTATAGGTATATTAATCCACAAGCTGATCCAAGGTTCTATCGCTAACGGTTCAATTTCTACGTCATACTGGGTGGGGTTAACCGACTAAAAGGAATAAGTGTCCATATCTAAAGAACCAAGTAAGATAGAATCGATTTTGTTTTTGCAGATGATAGGTTTTTATGTGTAAATTAATCCACAAGCTGATCTAAGGTTCTATCGTTAACAGGTCAATTTCTACGTCAAAGTGGGTGGGGTTAACCGACTAAAAGGAATAAGTATCCATATCTATTGAACCAAGCAAGATAGAACCGATTTTGTTTTTGCAGATGATAGGTTTTTATGTGTATATTAATCCACAAGCTGATCCAAGGTTCTATCGTTAACGATTCAATTTCTACGTCAAAGTTGATGGGGTTAACCGACTAAAAGGGATAAGTGTCCACATCTTATTCAAGTGCGAACGTCAAGCTGTGAAGTTGTGTTTTGATTTCTACTGTGCCTTATTTTGTCTTAAATCAATAAATTTGTTTGTTTAAATAATTATTGTGCTAAAAATAAGTGTAAACACGTTGTGTACTGCATTGGCAATTTAAAGTTCACCTTTTCTTTACTAAAATAAATTGTATCTTAAAATAATTGATAAAATGTGTATATCCATATTTACATACATATTTGTCGAGTCACTTTGCACATTTGTTGTTGCATTTGATTGGCATTTATATATTTTCAGTTTTCAATTGTTATTTGCTCGTGCACATTTACTTCATTTTCTTTTCACTGCCACAGCTGTTTGCATTGTGTGTTGTTAAGCGTCAGTTAATAGCGATCTTAAACTGCTCATACAGTGATCTTCAAACTGCTCAAACAGTGATTTTCTTACTGTGATCTCCAAACTATTTTTACTGCCTCCGTCTGTTTAATCAATTTTACTTTAACTTATAATGTCTTGCAATTTTGTTAACTGCCAATTGAAAGGTGATACTGAGCGTTTCGTGTCGTGCTGGCTTTGTGATGAGCTTGCTCATATGAAGTGCGCTAGTTTGACAGCAAGGGTGTGTGATGCGATCAACGATAACAAGGGTGTGCGTTGGTCGTGCTTGAAATGCAGATCCACCGAAGTGGATCTTTTTAAGCTTTTCAAACATACCCGAAACGCATTCTCCGAAATCGGTAAGGAACTTTCTACATTAGGGGATAAATTCAAGTATTATGAAAACTTGTTTAAAACTTTCAAATGTATTACCGATTCAGCTGCTAATGCTAACAGCGACAGTCGTGACAGCAAACGAAAACGAACTGATGTCTCGGCTGGCGTATTGACCTTAGACCCCGTTCAAAACATCCAGAACCCAATCGTTCCTACACCTAGCACGATAGAATTAATAAACTTAGCATCTCCAAGTCCTCTTACCGTAGAGCCTTCAACATCAAAGGCACCTCCAACAAAACTAGCAGCTAGAAAAAATATTGAACCTGCAAACCTTTCTCAGGCGACTGAGCCTGGAACTAGGAAGTTGGTTGTAGTCCCTCCTAAAAAATCGATATTCGTGTCAAGATTCGAGAGGGATACTACTGAGGAGGATCTGAAATCGTATATCTTCTCAAAAAGGAAAACCCCTGACGTAACAATTCGGAAATTTAATTTTAGTTATGAAAGAAACGTATCTTCCTTTAGATTAGATGTACCTATTGACCATTTTGACACTATCTTGAGTAACGATTTTTGGCCCTCTGGGGCACTTGTGCGGGAATTTGAATATAGGCGGAATAAGAGTGTTCCAAACTTGGCAAAGATCCCTGTTAATAACACTGAGTCAAAAAACTGAACGAAAAATCTGCTTTAGATATACTTTACCAAAATGTTAGAGGTTTAAACACCAAGTTAACAGAACTGTTTTTAAAACATTTAACTCAAGCTACGATATAATTGCTTTAACCGAAACCTGGCTGAAACCTCATGTTTTTAACTCAGAGATCCTCTGTAATGACTACCAGATATATCGAAATGACCGCCTGAACAGGGTTGGAGGTGGGGTTCTGCTTGCTGTACACTCTTCAATACCATCTGAAGAGATTTGCGTAACCGCCACCGATACAACTGAGTTCTTGTGCATACGCACACAACTAGCAAATATCCACATTTATTTGGCCATCTGTTATATCCTGCCATCTTCTGAACTGTCCGTTTATATGAATCACATTTCCTTGCTAAGAACTGTTAATTCGATGCTAAAGCCTTCCGATTCCATTATTGTCTTGGGTGACTTCAATATGCCACACATATCATGGTGCATCTCTGACTTTAATATCGTACCAGTTTCGTCAAAGTCTTCCAACAATGAATTTCTAGACGGAATGTCTGAGCTGTGCCTTCAACAAATCAACATCCAATCGAATAAATTCGGAAGAGTGTTAGATTTAGCCTTTGTGGATGATGAATCTAAATATTCCATTAGTCGATGCGAACCCATTATTGAACCTGAAGATGCTTACCACCCTTCCCTCAAAATAGTTTACGAAGTTGTAAATTATGCTTGTAACAGCGGAAATAAACGATACGACTCCAGTTATAGCTTCGACTTTGCGAAGGCCAATTTTAAAAAATTAAATCGTGATCTATCTCGAATAGTGTGGCCAATATTTAATGCTGATGTGGAGCAAAGCGTTTCTCACTTTTACAATACCATTTACTGTCTTTTTGAAAAATACGTACCTAAGCGGATTTGTGTACATTCCGATACAAGCCAAGTATGGTTCACTAAAGAGCTGAAAATTTTAAAGAATAAAAAGTCTCGATCTTTCAAGTTGTTCAAAAAGACGGGTTTACATAACCATTACTTACAGTACTCGATTCTACGCTGCAAGTATTTTCAATTGAACAAAAAGTGTTACAAAGCTTATCTTTGTAAAATGAAAAGAAATATAACTTGCAACCCGAAGGCATTTTACGGATTCGTAAACTCTAAACGCAGGGTGAAATGGTTTCCATCATCCATGAAATTCCAAGATAATATTTCCAGCGATGATCAAGAGATCGCCGACTTCTTTGCGGAATTTTTCAAATCAAATTACTCTATTGAGACCAACGTTTCACCTAATGAATACCCATACCATATTGATTCATGTTATTCTATCAGAGCTCCATTTATATCTGCAGAAGATGTATTATCTTATTTAAAAACTTTAAAAGTATCATATTCATACGGCCCCGACAGGATCCCGACACACTTTCTTAAAAAATGTGCCGCAAACATCTATCATCCGCTAACAGATTTATTTAATTTATCTTTAATTTATGGCGTTTTCCCAACAATATGGAAGGAATCTTTTCTTATTCCGCTTCATAAAAATGGAAGCAGGTCTTCAATAGAAAACTACCGGGGCATAGCAAAGTTATCCGCTATCCCAAAGTTATTTGAGGCTATTGTTACCCACCACCTAACATTCTCTATTTCCCCCATAATTGCAAGCTCGCAGCATGGGTTCTGTAAGGGCAAATCACCTATCACCAATTTACTAGAATTTACCACCCACGTTTCTAATGGATTTAGAAAAGGCCTTCACACTGATGTAATTTACACCGATTTCAGTAAAGCTTTCGACAAAGTATCACACCCATTACTTATTCATAAGCTCAGTCAACTCGGTTTTCAACCCCGTCTTATATGTTGGATTTCTTCGTATCTTGGTTATCGTACGCAAAAAGTAATCTTTAAAAATACACTTTCTGGGGTCATCAATGTTTCTTCTGGTGTTCCTCAGGGCAGCCATCTTGGTCCGATTCTGTTCCTGTTGTTCATAAACGATATATCTGGTACAATTAAATACTCAAAAATCTTGATGTACGCAGACGATGTAAAACTTTTCAAATCATGTGCCTCGGTTGAGGAACATTCCTTGCTTCAAATGGATTTAAATCACTTGGTTACCTGGTGCAATGTAAATTATATGCCGCTCAATCTCAAAAAATGTAAATTCATGTGTTTTTCTCGGAGAGCTTCGCCACCAGCTTCATATACAATTAACAACTATAGTCTAGAAACTGTAAATAATTTTATTGACTTGGGAGTCATGATGGATTCCAAACTTAGTTTCAATCTTCATATTAATGCTACAGTGAATAAAGGCAAAGGTGTTTTTGCATTTGTTAAACGGTGGTCAAAAGAATTTAACGACCCTTACATAACTAAAGCACTTTTTACAATATTAGTTAGGCCAATATTAGAATACGGCTCGATAATTTGGAATCCGCGTTATCAAGTCCATGCAGACAGTCTCGAATCAATACAAAAACAATTTTTACTATTTGCCTTAAGAAATTTCCAATGGGACTCTTTAACTAATCTTCCACCTTATACTAATCGATTAAAGCTTATCAATCTTCCAACTCTTGCTAGTCGAAGGGAAATGCTTGGTGTGATATTTATGACAAAACTTTTAAATGGATCAATTTCGAGCCCATTCCTTCTGAATGAAGTGAACTTTTGCGTTCCCTCTCGGACATCGAGACACTTCAAACCTCTTCTGCTGAAACAATGTAGAACGAATTTCGAACAAAATGAACCTTTTCGGCGTTTATGCCAAGATTATAACTCTCACTCAAACACATTTGATAGCTCGGACTCCCTTTTTTCTATAAAAAAGATTGTTCTCACCTCTCTAAATTAATGTATAATACGTTTGCTTCTGTTCTCTTTAAGTATTACGCTTGGCTGATGAAATTTCTTCTGTAGCTGAGCAGTCTCAGATCGTGACGCTTGACAAACCGCTGCCCATCTATTGAACCAAGCAAGATAGAATCGATTTTGTTTCTGCAGATGGTAGGTTTTTATATGTATATTAATCCACAAGCTGATCCAAGGTTCTATCGTTAAGGATTCAATTTCTACGTCAAAGTGGATGGGGTTAACCGACTAAAAGGGATAAGTGTCCATATCTATTGAACCAAGCAAGATAGAATCGATTTGGTTTTTGCAGATGATATGTTTTTATGTCTATATTAATCCACAAGCTGATACAAGGTTCTATCTTTAACGGTACAATTTCTACGCCAAAGTGGATGGGGTTAACCGACTAAAAGGGATAAGTGTCCATATCTAATGAACCAAGCAAGATAGAATCTATTTTGTTTTTGCAGATGATAGGTTTTTATGTGTATATTAATCCACAAACTGATAAAAGGTTCTATATTTAACGGTTCAATTTCTACGTCAAAGTGGGTGGGGTTAACCGACTAAAAGGGATAAGTGTCCATATCTATTGAACCAAGCAAGATGGAATCGATTTTGTTTTTGCAGATGATAGGAATTTATGTGTATATTAATCCACAAACTGATACAAGGTTCTATCTTTAACGGTTCAATTTCTACGTCAAAGTGGGTGGGGTTAACGGACTAAAAGGGATAAGTGTCCATATCTATTGAACCAAGCAAGATGGAATCGATTTTGTTTTTGCAGATGATAGGTTTTTATGTGTATATTAATCCACAAGCTGATCCAAGGTTCTATCGTTAACGATTCAATTTCTACGTCAAAGTTGATGGGGTTAACCGACTAAAAGGGATAAGTGTCCATATTTATTGAACCAAGCAAGATAGAATCGATTTGGTTTTTGCAGATGATAGGTTTTTATGTCTATATTAATCCACAAGCTGATACAAGGTTCTATCTTTAACGGTACAATTTCTATGCCAAAGTGGATGGGGTTAACCGACTAAAAGGGATAAGTGTCCGTATCTAATGAACCAAGCAAGATAGAATCTATTTTGTTTTTGCAGATGATAGATTTTTATGTGTATATTAATCCACAAACTGATACAAGGTTCTATCTTTAACGGTTCAATTTCTACGTCAAAGTGGGTGGAGTTAACCGACTAAAAGGGATAAGTGTCCATATCTATTGAACCAAGCAAGATGGAATCGATTTTGTTTTTGCAGATGATAGGTTTTTATGCGTATATTAATCCACAAGCTGACCCAAGGTTCTATCGCTAACGGTTCAATTTCTACGTCATACTGGGTGGGGTTAACCGACTAAAAGGGATAAATGTCCATATCTATTGAACCAAGCAAGATAGAATCGATTTTGTTTCTGCAAATGATAGATTTTTATGTGTATATTAATCCACAAGCTGACCCAAGGTTCTGCCGCTAACGGTTCAATTTCTATGTCATACTGGGTGGGGTTAACCGACTAAAAGGGATAAGTGTCCATATTTATTGAACCAAGCAAGATAGAATCGATTTTATTTTTGCAGATGGTAGGTTTTTATGTGTATATTAATCCAAAAGCTGATCCAAGGTGCTATCGCTAACGTTTCAATTTCTACGCCAAAGTGGATGGGGTTAACCTACTAAAAGGGATAAGTGTACATATCTATTGAACCAAGAAAGATAGAATCGATTTTATTTTTGCAGATGGTAGGTTTTTATGTGTATATTAATCCACAAGCTGATACAAGGTTCTATCTTTAACGTTTCAATTTCTACGCCAAAGTGGATGGGGTTAACCGACTAAACGGGATAAGTGTCCATATCTATTAAACCAAGCAAGATAGAATCGATTTTGTTTTTGCAGATGATAGGTTTTTATGTGTGTATTAAAGCACAAGCTCATCCAAGGTTCTATCGTTAACGATTCAATTTCTACGTCAAAGTGGATGGGGTTAACCAACTAAAAGGGATAAGTGTCCACATCTATTGAACCAAGCAAGATAGAATCGATTTTGTTTCTGCAGATGATAGGTTTTTATGTGTGTATTAAAGCACAAGCTCATCCAAGGTTCTATCGTTAGCAGTTCAATTTCTACGTCAAAGTGGGTGGGGTTAACCGGCTAAAAGGAATAAGTATCCATATCTATTGAACCAAGCAAGATAGAATCGATTTTGTTTTTGCAGATGATAGTTTTTTATGTTTTTATTAATCCATAAGCTGATCTAAGGTTCTATCGTTAACAGTTCAATTTCTACGTCAAAGTGGGTGCGGTTCACCGACTAAAAGGAATAAGTATCCATATCTATTGAACCAAGCAAGATAGAACCGATTTTGTTTTTGCAGATGATAGGTTTTTATGTGTATATTAATCCACAAGCTGATCCAAGGTTCTATCGTTAACGATTCAATTTCTACGTCAAAGTTGATGGGGTTAACCGACTAAAAGTGATAAGTGTCCACATCTATTGAACCAAGCAAGATAGAATCGATTTTTTTCTGCAGATGATAGGTTTTTATATGTATATTAATCCACAAGCTGATCCAAGGTTCTATCGTTAAGGATTCAATTTCTACGTCAAAGTGGATGGGGTTAACCGACTAAAAGGGGTAAGTGTCCACATCTATTGTAGGTGGGGTTAACCGACTAAAAGGGATAAGTGTCCATATCTATTGCACCAAGCAAGATAGAATCGATTTGGTTTTTGCAGATGATAGGTTTTTATGTCTATATTAATCCACAAGCTGATACAAGATTCTATCTTTAACGGTTCAATTTCTACGTCAAGGTGGGTGGGGCTAACCGACTAAAAGGAATAAGTATCCATATCTATTGAACCAAGCAAGATAGAATCGATTTTGTTTTTGCAGATGATAGTTTTTTATGTTTTTATTAATCCACAAGCTGATCCAAGGTTCTATCGCTAACGGTTCAATTTCTACGTCATACTGGGTGGGGTTAACCGACTAAAAGGAATAAGTGTCCATATCTAAAGAACCAAGTAAGATAGAATCGATTTTTTTTTTGCAGATGATAGGTTTTTATGTGTATATTAATCCACAAGCTGATCTAAGGTTCTATCGTTAACAGTTCAATTTCTACGTCAAAGTGGGTGGGGTTAACCGACTAAAAGGAATAAGTATCCATATCTATTGAACCAAGCAAGATAGAATCGATTTTGTTTTTGCAGATGATAGTTTTTTATGTTTTTATTAATCCACAAGCTGATCCAAGGTTCTATCGCTAACGGTTCAATTTCTACGTCATACTGGGTGGGGTTAACCGACTAAAAGGAATAAGTGTCCATATCTAAAGAACCAAGTAAGATTGAATCGATTTTGTTTTTGCAGATGATAGGTTTTTATGTCTATATTAATCCACAAGCTGATCCAAGGTTCTATCTTTAACGGTTCAATTTCTACGCCAATGTGGATGGGGTTAACCGACTAAAAGGGATAAGTGTCCATATCTAATGAACCAAGCAAGATAGAATCTATTTTGTTTTTGCAGATGATAGGTTTTTATGTGTATATTAATCCACAAACTGATACAAGATTCTATCTTTAACGGTTCAATTTCTACGTCAAGGTGGGTGGGGTTAACCGACTAAAAGGGATAAGTGTCCATATCTATCGAACCAAGCAAGATGGAATCGATTTTGTTTTTGCAGATGATAGGTTTTTATGTGTATATTCATCCACAAGCTGACCCAAGGTTCTATCGCTAACGGTTCAATTTCTACGTCATACTGGGTGGGGTTAACCGACTAAAAGGGATAAGTGTCCATATCTATTGAACCAAGCAAGATAGAATCGATTTTGTTTCTGCAAATGATAGGTTTTTATGTGTATATTAATCCACAAGCTGATCCAAGGTTCTGTCGCTAACGGTTCAATTTCTATGTCATACTGGGTGGGGTTAACCGACTAAAAGGGATAAGTGTCCATATTTATTGAACCAAGCAAGATAGGATCGGTTTTATTTTTGCAGATGGTAGGTTTTTATGTGTATATTAATCCAAAAGCTGATCCAAGGTGCTATCGCTAACGTTTCAATTTCTACGCCAAAGTGGATGGGGTTAACCTACTAAAAGGGATAAGTGTCCATATATATTGAACCAAGAAAGATAGAATCGATTTTATTTTTGCAGATGGTAGGTTTTTATGTGTATATTAATCCACAAGCTGATACAAGGTTCTATCTTTAACGTTTCAATTTCTACGCCAAAGTGGATGGGGTTAACCGACTAAAAGGGATAAGTGTCCATATCTATTAAACCAAGCAAGATAGAATCGATTTTGTTTTTGCAGATGATAGGTTTTTATGTGTGTATTAAAGCACAAGCTCATCCAAGGTTCTATCGTTAACGATTCAATTTCTACGTCAAAGTGGATGGGGTTAACCGACTAAAAGGGATAAGTGTCCACATCTATTGAACCAAGCAAGATAGAATCGATTTTGTTTCTGCAGATGATAGGTTTTTATGTGTATATTAATCCACAAGCTGATCCAAGGTTCTATCGTTAACGGTTCAATTTCTACGTCATACTGGGTGCGGTTAACCGACTAAAAGGTATAAGTGTCCATATCTAAAGAACCAAGTAAGATAGAATCGATTTTGTTTTTGCAGATGATAGGTTTTTATGTGTATATTAATCCACAAGCTGATCTAAGGTTCTATCGTTAACAGTTCAATTTCTACGTCAAAGTGGGTGGGGTTAACCGACTAAAAGGAATAAGTATCCATATCTATTGAACCAAGCAAGATAGAACCGATTTTGTTTTGCAGATGATAGGTTTTTATGTGTATATTAATCCACAAGCTGATCCAAGGTTCTATCGTTAAGGATTCAATTTCTACGTCAAAGTGGATGGGGTTAACCGACTAAAAGGGGTAAGTGTCCACATCTATTGTAGGTGGGGTTAACCGACTAAAAGGGATAAGTGTCCATATCTATTAAACCAAGCAAGATAGAATCGATTTTGTTTTTGCAGATGATAGGTTTTTATGTGTGTATTAAAGCACAAGCTCATCCAAGGTTCTATCGTTAACGATTCAATTTCTACGTCAAAGTGGATGGGGTTAACCGACTAAAAGGGATAAGTGTCCACATCTATTGAACCAAGCAAGATAGGATCGATTTTGTTTCTGCAGATGATAGGTTTTTATGTGTATATTAATCCACAAGCTGATCCAAGGTTCTATCGTTAACGGTTCAATTTCTACGTCAATGTGGGTGGGGTTAACCGACTAAAAGGAATAAGTATCCATATCTATTGAACCAAGCAAGACAGAATCGATTTTGTTTTTGCAGATGATAGTTTTTTATGTTTTTATTAATCCACAAGCTGATCCAAGGTTCTATCGCTAACGGTACAATTTCTACGTCATACTGGGTGGGGTTAACCGACTAAAAGGAATAAGTGTCCATATCTAAAGAACCAAGTAAGATAGAATCGATTTTGTTTTTGCAGATGATAGGTTTTTATGTGTATATTAATCCACAAGCTGGTCCAAGGTTCTATCGTTAACGATTCCATTTCTACGTCAAAGTTGATGGGGTTAACCGACTAAAAGGGATAAGTGTCCACATCTATTGAACCAAGCAAGATAGAATCGATTTTGTTTCTGCAGATGATAGGTTTTTATATGTATATTAATCTACAAGCTGGTCCAAGGTTCTATCGTTAAGGATTCAATTTCTACGTCAAAGTGGATGGGGTTAACCGACTAAAAGGGATAAGTGTCCACATCTATTGTAGGTGGGGTTAACCGACTAAAAGGGATAAGTGTCCATATCTATTGAACCAAGCAAGATAGAATCGATTTGGTTTTTGCAGATGATAGGTTTTATGTCTATATTAATCCACAAGCTGATACAAGGATCTATCTTTAACGGTTCAATTTCTACGCCAAAGTGGATGGGGTTAACCGACTAAAAGGGATAAGTGTCCATATCTAATGAACCAAGCAAGATAGAATCTATTTTGTTTTTGCAGATGATAGGTTTTTATGTGTATATTAATCCACAAACTGATACAAGGTTCTATCTTTAACGGTTCAATTTCTACGTCAAGGTGGGTGGGGTTAACCGACTAAAAGGGATAAGTGTCCATATCTATTGAACCAAGCAAGATGGAATCGATTTTGTTTTTGCAGATGATAGGTTTTTATGTGTATATTAATCCACAACCTGACCCAAGGTTATATCGCTAACGGTTCAATTTCTACGTCATACTGGGTGGGGTTAACCGACTAAAAGGGATAAGTGTCCATATCTATTGAACCAAGCAAGATATAATCGATTTTGTTTCTGCAAATGATAGGTTTTTATGTGTATATTAATCCACAAGCTGACCCAAGGTTCTATCGCTAACGGTTCAATTTCTATGTCATACTGGGTGGGGTTAACCGACTAAAAGGGATAAGTGTCCATATTTATTGAACCAAGCAAGATAGAATCGATTTTATTTTTGCAGATGGTAGGTTTTTATGTGTATATTAATCCAAAAGCTGATCCAAGGTGCTATCGCTAACGTTTCAATTTCTACGCCAAAGTGGATGGGGTTAACCCTCTAAAAGGGATAAGTGTCCATATCTATTGAACCAAGAAAGATAGAATCGATTTTATTTTTGCCGATGGTAGGTTTTTATGTGTATATTAATCCACAAGCTGATCCAAGGTTCTATCGTTAACGGTTCAATTTCTACGTCAATGTGGGTGGGGTTAACCGACTAAAAGGAATAAGTATCCATATCTATTGAACCAAGCAAGATAGAATCGATTTTGTTTCTGCAGATGATAGGTTTTTATATGTATATTAATCCACAAGCTGATCCAAGGTTCTATCGTTAAGGATTCAATTTCTACGTCAAAGTGGATGGGGTTAACCGACTAAAAGGGATAAGTGTCCACATCTATTGTAGGTGGGGTTAACCGGCTAAAAGGGATAAGTGTCCATATCTATTGAACCAAGCAAGATAGAATCGATTTGGTTTTTGCAGATGATAGGTTTTTATGTCTATATTAATCCACAAGCTGATCCAAGGTTCTATCGTTAACGATTCAATTTCTACGTCAAAGTGGATGGGGTTAACCGACTAAAAGGGATAAGTGTCCACATCTATTATGGGTGGGGTTAACCGACTAAAAGGGATAAGTGTCCATATCTATTGAACCAAGCAAGATAGAATCGATTTTGTTTCTGCAGATGATAGGTTTTTATATGTATATTAATCCACAAGCTGATCCAAGGTTCTATCGTTAAGGATTCAATTTCTACGTCAAAGTGGATGGGGTTAACCGACTAAAAGGGATAAGTGTCCACATCTATTGTAGGTGGGGTTAACCGGCTAAAAGGGATAAGTGTCCACATCTATTGTAGGTGGGGTTAACCGACTAAAGGGGATAAGTGTCCACATCTATTGAACCAAGCAAGATAGAATCGATTTTGTTTCTGCAGATGATAGGTTTTTATGTGTATATTAATCCACAAGCTGATCCAAGGTTCTATCGTTAACGATTCAATTTCTACGTCAAAGTTGATGGGGTTAACCGACTAAAAGGGATAAGTGTCTACATCTATTGAACCAAGCAAGATAGAATCGATTTTGTTTCTGCAGATGATAGGTTTTTATATGTATATTAATCCACAAGCTGATCCAAGGTTCTATCGTTAAGGATTCAATTTCTACGTCAAAGTGGATGGGGTTAACCGACTAAAAGGGATAAGTGTCCACATCTATTGTAGGTGGGGTTAACCGGCTAAAAGGGATAAGTGTCCATATCTACTGAACCAAGCAAGATAGAATCGATTTGGTTTTTGCAGATGATAGGTTTTTATGTCTATATTAATCCACAAGCTGATCCAAGGTTCTATCGTTAACGATTCAATTTCTACGTCAAAGTGGATGGGGTTAACCGACTAAAAGGGATAAGTGTCCACATCTATTGTAGGTGGGGTTAACCGGCTAAAAGGGATAAGTGTCCACATCTATTGAACCAAGCAAGATAGAATCGATTTTGTTTCTGCAGATGATAGGTTTTTATATGTATATTAATCCACAAGCTGATCCAAGGTTCTATCGTTAAGGATTCAATTTCTACGTCAAAGTGGATGGGGTTAACCGACTAAAAGGGATAAGTGTCCACATCTATTGTAGGTGGGGTTAACCGGCTAAAAGGGATAAGTGTCCATATCTATTGAACCAAGCAAGATAGAATCGATTTGGTTTTTGCAGATGATAGGTTTTTATGTCTATATTAATCCACAAGCTGATCCAAGGTTCTATCGTTAACGATTCAATTTCTACGTCAAAGTGGATGGGGTTAACCGATTAAAAGGGATAAGTGTCCACATCTATTATGGGTGGGGTTAACCGACTAAAAGGGATAAGTGTCCATATCTATTGAACCAAGCAAGATAGAATCGACTTTGTTGATAGGTTTTTTGTGTATATTAATCCACAAGCTGATCCAAGGTTCTATCGTTAACGATTCAATTTCTACGTCAAAGTGGGTGGGGTTAACCGACTAAAAGGGATAAGTGTCCATATCTAATGAACCAAGCAAGATAGAATCTATTTTGTTTTTGCAGATGATAGGTTTTTATGTGTATATTAATCCACAAACTGATACAAGGTTCTATCTTTAACGGTTCAATTTCTACGTCAAGGTGGGTGGGGTTAACCGACTAAAAGGGATAAGTGTCCATATCTATTGAACCAAGCAAGATGGAATCGATTTTGTTTTTGCAGATGATAGGTTTTTATGTGTACATTAATCCACAACCTGACCCAAGGTTCTATCGCTAACGGTTCAATTTCTACGTCATACTGGGTGGGGTTAACCGACTAAAAGGGATAAGTGTCCATATCTATTGAACCAAGCAAGATATAATCGATTTTGTTTCTGCAAATGATAGGTTTTTATGTGTATATTAATCCACAAGCTGACCCAAGGTTCTGTCGCTAACGGTTCAATTTCTATGTCATACTGGGTGGGGTTAACCGACTAAAAGGGATAAGTGTCCATATTTATTGAACCAAGCAAGATAGAATCGATTTTATTTTTGCAGATGGTAGGTTTTTATGTGTATATTAATCCAAAAGCTGATCCAAGGTGCTATCGCTAACGTTTCAATTTCTACGCCAAAGTGGATGGGGTTAACCCTCTAAAAGGGATAAGTGTCCATATCTATTGAACCAAGAAAGATAGAATCGATTTTATTTTTGCCGATGGTAGGTTTTTATGTGTATATTAATCCACAAGCTGATCCAAGGTTCTATCGTTAACGGTTCAATTTCTACGTCAATGTGGGTGGGGTTAACCGACTAAAAGGAATAAGTATCCATATCTATTGAACCAAGCAAGATAGAATCGATTTTGTTTCTGCAGATGATAGGTTTTTATATGTATATTAATCCACAAGCTGATCCAAGGTTCTATCGTTAAGGATTCAATTTCTACGTCAAAGTGGATGGGGTTAACCGACTAAAAGGGATAAGTGTCCACATATATTGTAGGTGGGGTTAACCGGCTAAAAGGGATAAGTGTCCATATCTATTGAACCAAGCAAGATAGAATCGATTTGGTTTTTGCAGATGATAGGTTTTTATGTCTATATTAATCCACAAGCTGATCCAAGGTTCTATCGTTAACGATTCAATTTCTACGTCAAAGTGGATGGGGTTAACCGACTAAAAGGGATAAGTGTCCACATCTATTATGGGTGGGGTTAACCGACTAAAAGGGATAAGTGTCCATATCTATTGAACCAAGCAAGATAGAATCGATTTTGTTTCTGCAGATGATAGGTTTTTATATGTATATTAATCCACAAGCTGATCCAAGGTTCTATCGTTAAGGATTCAATTTCTACGTCAAAGTGGATGGGGTTAACCGACTAAAAGGGATAAGTGTCCACATCTATTGTAGGTGGGGTTAACCGGCTAAAAGGGATAAGTGTCCACATCTATTGTAGGTGGGGTTAACCGACTAAAGGGGATAAGTGTCCACATCTATTGAACCAAGCAAGATAGAATCGATTTTGTTTCTGCAGATGATAGGTTTTTATGTGTATATTAATCCACAAGCTGATCCAAGGTTCTATCGTTAACGATTCAATTTCTACGTCAAAGTTGATGGGGTTAACCGACTAAAAGGGATAAGTGTCTACATCTATTGAACCAAGCAAGATAGAATCGATTTTGTTTCTGCAGATGATAGGTTTTTATATGTATATTAATCCACAAGCTGATCCAAGGTTCTATCGTTAAGGATTCAATTTCTACGTCAAAGTGGATGGGGTTAACCGACTAAAAGGGATAAGTGTCCACATCTATTGTAGGTGGGGTTAACCGGCTAAAAGGGATAAGTGTCCATATCTACTGAACCAAGCAAGATAGAATCGATTTGGTTTTTGCAGATGATAGGTTTTTATGTCTATATTAATCCACAAGCTGATCCAAGGTTCTATCGTTAACGATTCAATTTCTACGTCAAAGTGGATGGGGTTAACCGACTAAAAGGGATAAGTGTCCACATCTATTGTAGGTGGGGTTAACCGGCTAAAAGGGATAAGTGTCCACATCTATTGAACCAAGCAAGATAGAATCGATTTTGTTTCTGCAGATGATAGGTTTTTATATGTATATTAATCCACAAGCTGATCCAAGGTTCTATCGTTAAGGATTCAATTTCTACGTCAAAGTGGATGGGGTTAACCGACTAAAAGGGATAAGTGTCCACATCTATTGTAGGTGGGGTTAACCGGCTAAAAGGGATAAGTGTCCATATCTATTGAACCAAGCAAGATAGAATCGATTTGGTTTTTGCAGATGATAGGTTTTTATGTCTATATTAATCCACAAGCTGATCCAAGGTTCTATCGTTAACGATTCAATTTCTACGTCAAAGTGGATGGGGTTAACCGACTAAAAGGGATAAGTGTCCACATCTATTATGGGTGGGGTTAACCGACTAAAAGGGATAAGTGTCCATATCTATTGAACCAAGCAAGATAGAATCGACTTTGTTGATAGGTTTTTTGTGTATATTAATCCACAAGCTGATCCAAGGTTCTATCGTTAACGATTCAATTTCTACGTCAAAGTGGGTGGGGTTAACCGACTAAAAGGGATAAGTGTCCATATCTAATGAACCAAGCAAGATAGAATCTATTTTGTTTTTGCAGATGATAGGTTTTTATGTGTATATTAATCCACAAACTGATACAAGGTTCTATCGTTAACGGTTAAATTTCTACGTCAAAGTGGGTGGGGTTAACCGAATAAAAGGGATAAGTGTCCATATCTATTGAACCAAGCAAGATAGAATCGACTTTGTTGATAGGTTTTATGTGTATATTAATCCACAAGCTGATCCAAGGTTCTATCTTTAACGGTTCAATGTCTACGCCAAAGTGGATGGGGTTAAACGACTAAAAGGGATAAGTGTCCACATCTATTATGGGTGGGGTTAACCGACTAAAAGGGATAAGTGTCCATACCTATTGAACCAAGCAAGATAGAATCGACTTTGTTGATAGGTTTTATGTGTATATTAATCCACAAGCTGATCCAAGGTTCTATCGTTAACGATTCAATTTCTACGTCAAAGTGGGTGGGGTTAACCGACTAAAAGGGATAAGTGTCCATATCTATTGAACCAAGCAAGATAGAATCGGTTTTGTTTTTGCAGATGATAGGTTTTTATGTGTATATTAATCCACAAGCTGATCCAAGGTTCTATCGTTAACGATTCAATTTCTACGTCAAAGTGGATGGGGTTAACCGACTAAAAGGGATAAGTGTCCACATCTATTATGGGTGGGGTTAACCGACTAAAAGGGATAAGTGTCCATATCTATTGAACCAAGCAAGATAGAATCGACTTTGTTGATAGGTTTTATGTGTATATTAATCCACAAGCTGATCCAAGGTTCTATCGTTAACGATTCAATTTCTACGTCAAAGTGGGTGGGGTTAACCGACTAAAAGGGATAAGTGTCCATATCTATTGAACCAAGCAAGATAGAATCGATTTTGTTTTTGCAGATGATAGGTTTTTATGTGTATATTAATCCACAAGCTGATACAAGGTTCTATCTTTTCCGGTTAAATTTCTACGCCAAAGTGGATGGGGTTAACCGGCTAAAAGGGATAAGTGTCCATATCTTATGAACCAAGCAAGATAGAATCTATTTTGTTTTTGCAGATGATAGGTTTTTATGTGTATATTAATCCACAAACTGATACAAGGTTCTATATTTAACGGTTCAAATTCTACCTCAAGGTGGGTGGGGTTAACCGACTAAAAGGGATAAGTGTCCATATCTATTGAACCAAGCAAGATGGAATCGATTTTGTTTTTGCAGATGATAGGTTTTTATGTGTATATTAATCCACAAGCTGACCCAAGGTTCTATCGCTAACGGTTCAATTTCTACGTCATACTGGGTGGGGTTAACCGACTAAAAGGGATAAGTGTCCATATCTGATGAACCAAGCAAGATAGAATCGATTTTGTTATTGCAGATGATAGGTTTTTTGTGTATATAAATCCACAAACTGATACAAGGTTCTATCTTTAACGGTTCAATTTCTACGTCAAATTGGGTGGGGTTAACCGACTAAAAGGAATAAGTATCCATATCTATTGAACCAAGCAAGATAGAATCGATTTTGTTTCTGCAGATGATAGGTTTTTATGTGTATATTAATCCACAAGCTGATCCAAGGTTCTATCGCTAACGGTTCAATTTCTACGTCAAAGTGGGTGGGGTTAACCGACTAAAAGGAATAAGTATCCATATCTATTGAACCAAGCAAGATAGAATCGATTTTATTTTTGCAGATGATAGGTTTTTATGTGTATATTAATCCACAAGCTGACCCAAGGTTCTATCGCTAACGGTTCAATTTCTACGTCATACTGGGTGGGGTTAACCGACTAAAAGGAATAAGTGTCCATATCGGATGAACCAAGCAAGATAGAATCGATTTTGTTTCTGCAGATGATAGGTTTTTATGTGTATATTAATCCACAAGCTGATCCAAGGTTCTATCGCTAACGGTTCAATTTCTACGCCAAAGTAGATGGGGTTAACCGACTAAAAGGGATAAGTGTCCATATCTATTGAACCAAGCAAGATGGAATCGATTTTGTTTTTGCAGATGATAGGTTTTTATGTGTATATTAATCCACAAGCTGACCCAAAGTTCTATCGCTAACGGTTCAATTTCTACGTCATACTGGGTGGGGTTAACCGACTAAAAGGGATAAGTGTCCATATCTGATGAACCAAGCAAGATAGAATCGATTTTGTTATTGCAGACGATAGGTTTTTATGTATATATAAATCCACAAACTGATACAAGGTTCTATCTTTAACGGTTCAATTTCTACGTCAAAGTGGGTGGGGTTAACCGACTAAAAGGAATAAGTATCCATATCTATTGAACCAAGCAAGATAGAATCGATTTTGTTTCTGCAGATGATAGGTTTTTATGTGTATATTAATCCACAAGCTGATCCAAGGTTCTATCGCTAACGGTTCAATTTCTACGTCAAAGTGGATGGGGTTAACCGACTAAAAGGGATAAGTGTCCACATCTATTGTAGGTGGGGTTAACCGGCTAAAAGGGATAAGTGTCCACATCTATTGAACCAAGCAAGATAGAATCGATTTTGTTTCTGCAGATGATAGGTTTTTATATGTATATTAATCCACAAGCTGATCCAAGGTTCTATCGTTAAGGATTCAATTTCTACGTCAAAGTGGATGGGGTTAACCGACTAAAAGGGATAAGTGTCCACATCTATTGTAGGTGGGGTTAACCGGCTAAAAGGGATAAGTGTCCATATCTATTGAACCAAGCAAGATAGAATCGATTTGGTTTTTGCAGATGATAGGTTTTTATGTCTATATTAATCCACAAGCTGATCCAAGGTTCTATCGTTAACGATTCAATTTCTACGTCAAAGTGGATGGGGTTAACCGACTAAAAGGGATAAGTGTCCACATCTATTATGGGTGGGGTTAACCGACTAAAAGGGATAAGTGTCCATATCTATTGAACCAAGCAAGATAGAATCGACTTTGTTGATAGGTTTTTTGTGTATATTAATCCACAAGCTGATCCAAGGTTCTATCGCTAACGGTTCAATTTCTACGTCAAAGTGGGTGGGGTTAACCGACTAAAAGGGATAAGTGTCCATATCTAATGAACCAAGCAAGATAGAATCTATTTTGTTTTTGCAGATGATAGGTTTTTATGTGTATATTAATCCACAAACTGATACAAGGTTCTATCGTTAACGGTTAAATTTCTACGTCAAAGTGGGTGGGGTTAACCGAATAAAAGGGATAAGTGTCCATATCTATTGAACAAAGCAAGATAGAATCGATTTTGTTTTTGCAGATGATAGGTTTTTATGTGTATATTAATCCACAAGCTAATCCAAGGTTCTATCGTTAACGGTTAAATTTCTATGTCAAAGTGGGTGGGGTTAACCGAATAAAAGGGATAAGTGTCCACATCTATTGTAGGTGGGGTTAACCGGCTAAAAGGGATAAGTGTCCATATCTACTGAACCAAGCAAGATAGAATCGATTTGGTTTTTGCAGATGATAGGTTTTTATGTCTATATTAATCCACAAGCTGATCCAAGGTTCTATCGTTAACGATTCAATTTCTACGTCAAAGTGGATGGGGTTAACCGACTAAAAGGGATAAGTGTCCACATCTATTGTAGGTGGGGTTAACCGGCTAAAAGGGATAAGTGTCCACATCTATTGAACCAAGCAAGATAGAATCGATTTTGTTTCTGCAGATGATAGGTTTTTATATGTATATTAATCCACAAGCTGATCCAAGGTTCTATCGTTAAGGATTCAATTTCTACGTCAAAGTGGATGGGGTTAACCGACTAAAAGGGATAAGTGTCCACATCTATTGTAGGTGGGGTTAACCGGCTAAAAGGGATAAGTGTCCATATCTATTGAACCAAGCAAGATAGAATCGATTTGGTTTTTGCAGATGATAGGTTTTTATGTCTATATTAATCCACAAGCTGATCCAAGGTTCTATCGTTAACGATTCAATTTCTACGTCAAAGTGGATGGGGTTAACCGACTAAAAGGGATAAGTGTCCACATCTATTATGGGTGGGGTTAACCGACTAAAAGGGATAAGTGTCCATATCTATTGAACCAAGCAAGATAGAATCGACTTTGTTGATAGGTTTTTTGTGTATATTAATCCACAAGCTGATCCAAGGTTCTATCGTTAACGATTCAATTTCTACGTCAAAGTGGGTGGGGTTAACCGACTAAAAGGGATAAGTGTCCATATCTAATGAACCAAGCAAGATAGAATCTATTTTGTTTTTGCAGATGATAGGTTTTTATGTGTATATTAATCCACAAACTGATACAAGGTTCTATCTTTAACGGTTCAATTTCTACGTCAAGGTGGGTGGGGTTAACCGACTAAAAGGGATAAGTGTCCATATCTATTGAACCAAGCAAGATGGAATCGATTTTGTTTTTGCAGATGATAGGTTTTTATGTGTACATTAATCCACAACCTGACCCAAGGTTCTATCGCTAACGGTTCAATTTCTACGTCATACTGGGTGGGGTTAACCGACTAAAAGGGATAAGTGTCCATATCTATTGAACCAAGCAAGATATAATCGATTTTGTTTCTGCAAATGATAGGTTTTTATGTGTATATTAATCCACAAGCTGACCCAAGGTTCTGTCGCTAACGGTTCAATTTCTATGTCATACTGGGTGGGGTTAACCGACTAAAAGGGATAAGTGTCCATATTTATTGAACCAAGCAAGATAGAATCGATTTTATTTTTGCAGATGGTAGGTTTTTATGTGTATATTAATCCAAAAGCTGATCCAAGGTGCTATCGCTAACGTTTCAATTTCTACGCCAAAGTGGATGGGGTTAACCCTCTAAAAGGGATAAGTGTCCATATCTATTGAACCAAGAAAGATAGAATCGATTTTATTTTTGCCGATGGTAGGTTTTTATGTGTATATTAATCCACAAGCTGATCCAAGGTTCTATCGTTAACGGTTCAATTTCTACGTCAATGTGGGTGGGGTTAACCGACTAAAAGGAATAAGTATCCATATCTATTGAACCAAGCAAGATAGAATCGATTTTGTTTCTGCAGATGATAGGTTTTTATATGTATATTAATCCACAAGCTGATCCAAGGTTCTATCGTTAAGGATTCAATTTCTACGTCAAAGTGGATGGGGTTAACCGACTAAAAGGGATAAGTGTCCACATATATTGTAGGTGGGGTTAACCGGCTAAAAGGGATAAGTGTCCATATCTATTGAACCAAGCAAGATAGAATCGATTTGGTTTTTGCAGATGATAGGTTTTTATGTCTATATTAATCCACAAGCTGATCCAAGGTTCTATCGTTAACGATTCAATTTCTACGTCAAAGTGGATGGGGTTAACCGACTAAAAGGGATAAGTGTCCACATCTATTATGGGTGGGGTTAACCGACTAAAAGGGATAAGTGTCCATATCTATTGAACCAAGCAAGATAGAATCGATTTTGTTTCTGCAGATGATAGGTTTTTATATGTATATTAATCCACAAGCTGATCCAAGGTTCTATCGTTAAGGATTCAATTTCTACGTCAAAGTGGATGGGGTTAACCGACTAAAAGGGATAAGTGTCCACATCTATTGTAGGTGGGGTTAACCGGCTAAAAGGGATAAGTGTCCACATCTATTGTAGGTGGGGTTAACCGACTAAAGGGGATAAGTGTCCACATCTATTGAACCAAGCAAGATAGAATCGATTTTGTTTCTGCAGATGATAGGTTTTTATGTGTATATTAATCCACAAGCTGATCCAAGGTTCTATCGTTAACGATTCAATTTCTACGTCAAAGTTGATGGGGTTAACCGAATAAAAGGGATAAGTGTCTACATCTATTGAACCAAGCAAGATAGAATCGATTTTGTTTCTGCAGATGATAGGTTTTTATATGTATATTAATCCACAAGCTGATCCAAGGTTCTATCGTTAAGGATTCAATTTCTACGTCAAAGTGGATGGGGTTAACCGACTAAAAGGGATAAGTGTCCACATCTATTGTAGGTGGGGTTAACCGGCTAAAAGGGATAAGTGTCCATATCTACTGAACCAAGCAAGATAGAATCGATTTGGTTTTTGCAGATGATAGGTTTTTATGTCTATATTAATCCACAAGCTGATCCAAGGTTCTATCGTTAACGATTCAATTTCTACGTCAAAGTGGATGGGGTTAACCGACTAAAAGGGATAAGTGTCCACATCTATTGTAGGTGGGGTTAACCGGCTAAAAGGGATAAGTGTCCACATCTATTGAACCAAGCAAGATAGAATCGATTTTGTTTCTGCAGATGATAGGTTTTTATATGTATATTAATCCACAAGCTGATCCAAGGTTCTATCGTTAAGGATTCAATTTCTACGTCAAAGTGGATGGGGTTAACCGACTAAAAGGGATAAGTGTCCACATCTATTGTAGGTGGGGTTAACCGGCTAAAAGGGATAAGTGTCCATATCTATTGAACCAAGCAAGATAGAATCGATTTGGTTTTTGCAGATGATAGGTTTTTATGTCTATATTAATCCACAAGCTGATCCAAGGTTCTATCGTTAACGATTCAATTTCTACGTCAAAGTGGATGGGGTTAACCGACTAAAAGGGATAAGTGTCCACATCTATTATGGGTGGGGTTAACCGACTAAAAGGGATAAGTGTCCATATCTATTGAACCAAGCAAGATAGAATCGACTTTGTTGATAGGTTTTTTGTGTATATTAATCCACAAGCTGATCCAAGGTTCTATCGTTAACGATTCAATTTCTACGTCAAAGTGGGTGGGGTTAACCGACTAAAAGGGATAAGTGTCCATATCTAATGAACCAAGCAAGATAGAATCTATTTTGTTTTTGCAGATGATAGGTTTTTATGTGTATATTAATCCACAAACTGATACAAGGTTCTATCGTTAACGGTTAAATTTCTACGTCAAAGTGGGTGGGGTTAACCGAATAAAAGGGATAAGTGTCCATATCTATTGAACCAAGCAAGATAGAATCGACTTTGTTGATAGGTTTTATGTGTATATTAATCCACAAGCTGATCCAAGGTTCTATCTTTAACGGTTCAATTTCTACGCCAAAGTGGATGGGGTTAAACGACTAAAAGGGATAAGTGTCCACATCTATTATGGGTGGGGTTAACCGACTAAAAGGGATAAGTGTCCATACCTATTGAACCAAGCAAGATAGAATCGACTTTGTTGATAGGTTTTATGTGTATATTAATCCACAAGCTGATCCAAGGTTCTATCGTTAACGATTCAATTTCTACGTCAAAGTGGGTGGGGTTAACCGACTAAAAGGGATAAGTGTCCATATCTATTGAACCAAGCAAGATAGAATCGGTTTTGTTTTTGCAGATGATAGGTTTTTATGTGTATATTAATCCACAAGCTGATCCAAGGTTCTATCGTTAACGATTCAATTTCTACGTCAAAGTGGATGGGGTTAACCGACTAAAAGGGATAAGTGTCCACATCTATTATGGGTGGGGTTAACCGACTAAAAGGGATAAGTGTCCATATTTATTGAACCAAGCAAGATAGAATCGACTTTGTTGATAGGTTTTATGTGTATATTAATCCACAAGCTGATCCAAGGTTCTATCATTAACGATTCAATTTCTACGTCAAAGTGGGTGGGGTTAACCGACTAAAAGGGATAAGTGTCCATATCTATTGAACCAAGCAAGATAGAATCGATTTTGTTTTTGCAGATGATAGGTTTTTATGTGTATATTAATCCACAAGCTGATACAAGGTTCTATCTTTTCCGGTTAAATTTCTACGCCAAAGTGGATGGGGTTAACCGGCTAAAAGGGATAAGTGTCCATATCTTATGAACCAAGCAAGATAGAATCTATTTTGTTTTTGCAGATGATAGGTTTTTATGTGTATATTAATCCACAAACTGATACAAGGTTCTATATTTAACGGTTCAAATTCTACGTCAAGGTGGGTGGGGTTAACCGACTAAAAGGGATAAGTGTCCATATCTATTGAACCAAGCAAGATGGAATCGATTTTGTTTTTGCAGATGATAGGTTTTTATGTGTATATTAATCCACAAGCTGACCCAAGGTTCTATCGCTAACGGTTCAATTTCTACGTCATACTGGGTGGGGTTAACCGACTAAAAGGGATAAGTGTCCATATCTGATGAACCAAGCAAGATAGAATCGATTTTGTTATTGCAGATGATAGGTTTTTTGTGTATATAAATCCACAAACTGATACAAGGTTCTATCTTTAACGGTTCAATTTCTACGTCAAATTGGGTGGGGTTAACCGACTAAAAGGAATAAGTATCCATATCTATTGAACCAAGCAAGATAGAATCGATTTTGTTTCTGCAGATGATAGGTTTTTATGTGTATATTAATCCACAAGCTGATCCAAGGTTCTATCGCTAACGGTTCAATTTCTACGTCAAAGTGGGTGGGGTTAACCGACTAAAAGGAATAAGTATCCATATCTATTGAACCAAGCAAGATAGAATCGATTTTATTTTTGCAGATGATAGGTTTTTATGTGTATATTAATCCACAAGCTGACCCAAGGTTCTATCGCTAACGGTTCAATTTCTACGTCATACTGGGTGGGGTTAACCGACTAAAAGGAATAAGTGTCCATATCGGATGAACCAAGCAAGATAGAATCGATTTTGTTTCTGCAGATGATAGGTTTTTATGTGTATATTAATCCACAAGCTGATCCAAGGTTCTATCGCTAACGGTTCAATTTCTACGCCAAAGTAGATGGGGTTAACCGACTAAAAGGGATAAGTGTCCATATCTATTGAACCAAGCAAGATGGAATCGATTTTGTTTTTGCAGATGATAGGTTTTTATGTGTATATTAATCCACAAGCTGACCCAAAGTTCTATCGCTAACGGTTCAATTTCTACGTCATACTGGGTGGGGTTAACCGACTAAAAGGGATAAGTGTCCATATCTGATGAACCAAGCAAGATAGAATCGATTTTGTTATTGCAGACGATAGGTTTTTATGTATATATAAATCCACAAACTGATACAAGGTTCTATCTTTAACGGTTCAATTTCTACGTCAAAGTGGGTGGGGTTAACCGACTAAAAGGAATAAGTATCCATATCTATTGAACCAAGCAAGATAGAATCGATTTTGTTTCTGCAGATGATAGGTTTTTATGTGTATATTAATCCACAAGCTGATCCAAGGTTCTATCGCTAACGGTTCAATTTCTACGTCAAAGTGGATGGGGTTAACCGACTAAAAGGGATAAGTGTCCACATCTATTGTAGGTGGGGTTAACCGGCTAAAAGGGATAAGTGTCCACATCTATTGAACCAAGCAAGATAGAATCGATTTTGTTTCTGCAGATGATAGGTTTTTATATGTATATTAATCCACAAGCTGATCCAAGGTTCTATCGTTAAGGATTCAATTTCTACGTCAAAGTGGATGGGGTTAACCGACTAAAAGGGATAAGTGTCCACATCTATTGTAGGTGGGGTTAACCGGCTAAAAGGGATAAGTGTCCATATCTATTGAACCAAGCAAGATAGAATCGATTTGGTTTTTGCAGATGATAGGTTTTTATGTCTATATTAATCCACAAGCTGATCCAAGGTTCTATCGTTAACGATTCAATTTCTACGTCAAAGTGGATGGGGTTAACCGACTAAAAGGGATAAGTGTCCACATCTATTATGGGTGGGGTTAACCGACTAAAAGGGATAAGTGTCCATATCTATTGAACCAAGCAAGATAGAATCGACTTTGTTGATAGGTTTTTTGTGTATATTAATCCACAAGCTGATCCAAGGTTCTATCGTTAACGATTCAATTTCTACGTCAAAGTGGGTGGGGTTAACCGACTAAAAGGGATAAGTGTCCATATCTAATGAACCAAGCAAGATAGAATCTATTTTGTTTTTGCAGATGATAGGTTTTTATGTGTATATTAATCCACAAACTGATACAAGGTTCTATCGTTAACGGTTAAATTTCTACGTCAAAGTGGGTGGGGTTAACCGAATAAAAGGGATAAGTGTCCATATCTATTGAACCAAGCAAGATAGAATCGACTTTGTTGATAGGTTTTATGTGTATATTAATCCACAAGCTGATCCAAGGTTCTATCTTTAACGGTTCAATTTCTACGCCAAAGTGGATGGGGTTAAACGACTAAAAGGGATAAGTGTCCACATCTATTATGGGTGGGGTTAACCGACTAAAAGGGATAAGTGTCCATACCTATTGAACCAAGCAAGATAGAATCGACTTTGTTGATAGGTTTTATGTGTATATTAATCCACAAGCTGATCCAAGGTTCTATCGTTAACGATTCAATTTCTACGTCAAAGTGGGTGGGGTTAACCGACTAAAAGGGATAAGTGTCCATATCTATTGAACCAAGCAAGATAGAATCGGTTTTGTTTTTGCAGATGATAGGTTTTTATGTGTATATTAATCCACAAGCTGATCCAAGGTTCTATCGTTAACGATTCAATTTCTACGTCAAAGTGGATGGGGTTAACCGACTAAAAGGGATAAGTGTCCACATCTATTATGGGTGGGGTTAACCGACTAAAAGGGATAAGTGTCCATATCTATTGAACCAAGCAAGATAGAATCGACTTTGTTGATAGGTTTTATGTGTATATTAATCCACAAGCTGATCCAAGGTTCTATCGTTAACGATTCAATTTCTACGTCAAAGTGGGTGGGGTTAACCGACTAAAAGGGATAAGTGTCCATATCTATTGAACCAAGCAAGATAGAATCGATTTTGTTTTTGCAGATGATAGGTTTTTATGTGTATATTAATCCACAAGCTGATACAAGGTTCTATCTTTTCCGGTTCAATTTCTACGCCAAAGTGGATGGGGTTAACCGACTAAAAGGGATAAGTGTCCATATCTTATGAACCAAGCAAGATAGAATCTATTTTGTTTTTGCAGATGATAGGTTTTTATGTGTATATTAATCCACAAACTGATACAAGGTTCTATATTTAACGGTTCAAATTCTACGTCAAGGTGGGTGGGGTTAACCGACTAAAAGGGATAAGTGTCCATATCTATTGAACCAAGCAAGATGGAATCGATTTTGTTTTTGCAGATGATAGGTTTTTATGTGTATATTAATCCACAAGCTGACCCAAGGTTCTATCGCTAACGGTTCAATTTCTACGTCATACTGGGTGGGGTTAACCGACTAAAAGGGATAAGTGTCCATATCTGATGAACCAAGCAAGATAGAATCGATTTTGTTATTGCAGATGATAGGTTTTTTGTGTATATAAATCCACAAACTGATACAAGGTTCTATCTTTAACGGTTCAATTTCTACGTCAAAGTGGGTGGGGTTAACCGACTAAAAGGAATAAGTATCCATATCTATTGAACCAAGCAAGATAGAATCGATTTTGTTTCTGCAGATGATAGGTTTTTATGTGTATATTAATCCACAAGCTGATCCAAGGTTCTATCGCTAACGGTTCAATTTCTACGTCAAAGTGGGTGGGGTTAACCGACTAAAAGGAATAAGTATCCATATCTATTGAACCAAGCAAGATAGAATCGATTTTATTTTTGCAGATGATAGGTTTTTATGTGTATATTAATCCACAAGCTGACCCAAGGTTCTATCGCTAACGGTTCAATTTCTACGTCATACTGGGTGGGGTTAACCGACTAAAAGGAATAAGTGTCCATATCGGATGAACCAAGCAAGATAGAATCGATTTTGTTTCTGCAGATGATAGGTTTTTATGTGTATATTAATCCACAAGCTGATCCAAGGTTCTATCGCTAACGGTTCAATTTCTACGCCAAAGTAGATGGGGTTAACCGACTAAAAGGGATAAGTGTCCATATCTATTGAACCAAGCAAGATGGAATCGATTTTGTTTTTGCAGATGATAGGTTTTTATGTGTATATTAATCCACAAGCTGACCCAAAGTTCTATCGCTAACGGTTCAATTTCTACGTCATACTGGGTGGGGTTAACCGACTAAAAGGGATAAGTGTCCATATCTGATGAACCAAGCAAGATAGAATCGATTTTGTTATTGCAGATGATAGGTTTTTTGTGTATATAAATCCACAAACTGATACAAGGTTCTATCTTTAACGGTTCAATTTCTACGTCAAAGTGGGTGGGGTTAACCGACTAAAAGGAATAAGTATCCATATCTATTGAACCAAGCAAGATAGAATCGATTTTGTTTCTGCAGATGATAGGTTTTTATGTGTATATTAATCCACAAGCTGATCCAAGGTTCTATCGCTAACGGTTCAATTTCTACGCCAAAGTAGATGGGGTTAACCGACTAAAAGGGATAAGTGTCCATATCTATTGAACCAAGCAAGATGGAATCGATTTTGTTTTTGCAGATGATAGGTTTTTATGTGTATATTAATCCACAAGCTGACCCAAGGTTCTATCGCTAACGGTTCAATTTCTACGTCATACTGGGTGGGGTTAACCGACTAAAAGGGATAAGTGTCCATATCTGATGAACCAAGCAAGATAGAATCGATTTTGTTATTGCAGATGATAGGTTTTTATGTGTATATAAATCCACAAACTGATACAAGGTTCTATCTTTAACGGTTCAATTTTTACGTCAAAGTGGGTGGGGTTAACCGACTAAAAGGAATAAGTATCCATATCTATTGAACCAAGCAAGATAGAATCGATTTTGTTTCTGCAGATGATAGGTTTTTATGTGTGTATTAATCCACAAGCTGATCCAAGGTTCTATCGCTAACGGTTCAATTTCTACGTCAAAGTGGGTGGGGTTAACCGACTAAAAGGAATAAGTATCCATATCTATTGAAAAAAGCAAGATAGAATCGATTTTGTTTTTGCAGATGATAGGTTTTTATGTGTATATTAATCCACAAGCTAATCCAAGGTTCTATCGTTAACGGTTAAATTTCTATGTCAAAGTGGGTGGGGTTAACCGACTAAAAGGGATAAGTGTCCATATCTAATGGACCAAGCAAGATAGAATCGATTTTTTTTTTGCAGATGATAGGTTTTTATGTGTGTATTAATCCACAAGCTGATCCAAGGTTCTATCGTTAACGGTTCAATTTCTACGTCAAAGTGGGTGGGGTTAACCGACTAAAAGGAATAAGTATCCATATCTATTGAACAAAGCAAGATAGAATCGATTTTGTTTTTGCAGATGATAGGTTTTTATGTGTATATTAATCCACAAGCTAATCCAAGGTTCTATCGTTAACGGTTAAATTTCTATGTCAAAGTGGGTGGGGTTAACCGAATAAAAGGGATAAGTGTCCATATCTATTGAACCAAGCAAGATAGAATCGACTTTGTTTCTCCAGATTATAGGTTTTTATGTGTGTATTAATCCACAAGCTGATCCAAGGTTCTATCGTTAACGGTTCAATTTCTACGTCAAAGTGGGTGGGGTTAACCGACTAAAAGGAATAAGTATCCATATCTATTGAACAAAGCAAGATAGAATCGATTTTGTTTTTGCAGATGATAGGTTTTTATGTGTATATTAATCCACAAGCTAATCCAAGGTTCTATCGTTAACGGTTAAATTTCTATGTCAAAGTGGGTGGGGTTAACCGACTAAAAGGGATAAGTGTCCATATCTAATGGACCAAGCAAGATAGAATCGACTTTGTTTCTCCAGATTATAGGTTTTTATGTGTGTATTAATCCACAAGCTGATCCAAGGTTCTATCGTTAACGGTTCAATTTCTACGTCAAAGTGGGTGGGGTTAACCGACTAAAAGGAATAAGTATCCATATCTATTGAACAAAGCAAGATAGAATCGATTTTGTTTTTGCAGATGATAGGTTTTTATGTGTATATTAATCCACAAGCTAATCCAAGGTTCTATCGTTAACGGTTAAATTTCTATGTCAAAGTGGGTGGGGTTAACCGAATAAAAGGGATAAGTGTCCATATCTATTGAACCAAGCAAGATAGAATCGACTTTGTTTCTCCAGATTATAGGTTTTTATGTGTGTATTAATCCACAAGCTGACCCAAGGTTCTATCGTTAACGGTTCAATTTCTACGTCAAAGTGGGTGGGGTTAACCGACTAAAAGGAATAAGTATCCATATCTATTGAACAAAGCAAGATAGAATCGATTTTGTTTTTGCAGATGATAGGTTTTTATGTGTATATTAATCCACAAGCTGATCCAAGGTTCTATCGCTAACGGTTCAATTTCTACGCCAAAGTAGATGGGGTTAACCGACTAAAAGGGATAAGTGTCCATATCTAATGAACCAAGCAAGATAGAATCGATTTTGTTTTTGCAGATGATAGGTTTTTATGTGTATATTAATCCACAAGCTGATCCAAAGTTCTATCGTTAACGATTCAATTTCTACGTCAAAGTGGATGGGGTTAACTGACTAAAGGGGATAAGTGTCCACATCTATTGTGGGTGGGGTTAACCGACTAAAAGGGATAAGTGTCCATATCTATTGAACCAAGCAAGATAGAATCGATTTTGTTTTTGCAGATGATAGGTTTTTATGTGTATATTAATCCACAAGCTGATCGAAGGTTCTATCGTTAACGGTTCAATTTCTACGTCAAAGTGGGTGGGGTTAACCGACTAAAAGGGATAAGTGTCCATATCTATTGAACCAAGCAAGATAGAATCGACTTTGTTTCTGCACATGATAGGTTTTTATGTGTATATTAATCCACGAGCTGATCCAAGGTTCTATCGTTAACGGTTCAATTTCTACGTCAAAGTGGGTGGGGTTAACCGACTAAAAGGAATAAGTATCCATATCTATTGAACCAAGCAAGATAGAATCGACTTTGTTTCTGCACATGATAGGTTTTTATGTGTGTATTAATCCACAAGCTGATCCAAGGATCTATCGTTAACGGTTCAATTTCCATATCTATTGAACCAAGCAAGATAGAATCGATTTTGTTTTTGCAGATGATAGGTTTTTATGTGTATATTAATCCGCAAGCTGATCCAAGGTTCTATCGTTAGCGGTTAAATTTCTACGTCAAAGTAGGTGGGGTTAACCGAATAAAAGGGATAAGTGTCCATATCTATTGAACCAAGCAAGATAGAATCGACTTTGTTTCTGCAGATTATAGGTTTTTATGTGTGTATTAATCCACAAGCTGATCCAAGGTTCTATCGTTAACGGTTCAATTTCTACGTCAAAGTGGGTGGGGTTAACCGACTAAAAGGAATAAGTATCCATATCTATTGAACCAAGCAAGATAGAATCGATTTTGTTTTTGCAGATGATAGGTTTTTATGTGTATATTAATCCAAAAGCTGATCCAAGGTTCTATCGCTAACGGTTCAATTTCTACGCCAAAGTAGATGGGGTTAACCGACTAAAAGGGATAAGTGTCCATATCTAATGAACCAAGCAAGATAGAATCGATTTTGTTTTTGCAGATGATAGGTTTTTATGTGTATATTAATCCACAAGCTGATCCAAGGTTCTATCGTTAACGGTTCAATTTCTACGTCAAAGTGGGTGTTAACCGACTAAAAGGAATAAGTATCCATATCTATTGAACCAAGCAAGATAGAATCGATTTTGTTTTTGCAGATGATAGGTTTTTATGTGTATATTAATCCACAAACTGATACAAGGTTCTATCTTTAACGGTTCAATTTCTACGTCAAAGTGGGTGTTAACCGACTAAAAGGAATAAGTATCCATACCTATTGAACCAAACAAGATAGAATCGATTTTGCTTTTGCAGATGATATGTTTTTATGTGTGTATTAATCCACAAGCTGATCCAAGGTTCTATCGTTAACGATTCAATTTCTACGTCAAAATGGATGGGGTTAACCGACTAAAAGGAATAAGTATCCATATCTATTGAACCAAGCAAGATAGAATCGATTTTGTTTTTGCAGATGATAGGTTTTTATGTGTGTATTAATCCACAAGCTGATCCAAGGTTCTATCGCTAACGGTTCAATTTCTACGTCATACTGGGTGGGGTTAACCGACTAAAAGGAATAAGTGTCCATATCGGATGAACCAAGCAAGATAGAATCGATTTTGTTTCTGCAGATGATAGGTTTTTATGTGTATATTAATCCACAAGCTGATCCAAGGTTCTATCGCTAACGGTTCAATTTCTACGCCAAAGTAGATGGGGTTAACCGACTAAAAGGGATAAGTGTCCATATCTATTGAACCAAGCAAGATGGAATCGATTTTGTTTTTGCAGATGATAGGTTTTTATGTGTATATTAATCCACAAGCTGACCCAAAGTTCTATCGCTAACGGTTCAATTTCTACGTCATACTGGGTGGGGTTAACCGACTAAAAGGGATAAGTGTCCATATCTGATGAACCAAGCAAGATAGAATCGATTTTGTTATTGCAGATGATAGGTTTTTTGTGTATATAAATCCACAAACTGATACAAGGTTCTATCTTTAACGGTTCAATTTCTACGTCAAAGTGGGTGGGGTTAACCGACTAAAAGGAATAAGTATCCATATCTATTGAACCAAGCAAGATAGAATCGATTTTGTTTCTGCAGATGATAGGTTTTTATGTGTATATTAATCCACAAGCTGATCCAAGGTTCTATCGCTAACGGTTCAATTTCTACGCCAAAGTAGATGGGGTTAACCGACTAAAAGGGATAAGTGTCCATATCTATTGAACCAAGCAAGATGGAATCGATTTTGTTTTTGCAGATGATAGGTTTTTATGTGTATATTAATCCACAAGCTGACCCAAGGTTCTATCGCTAACGGTTCAATTTCTACGTCATACTGGGTGGGGTTAACCGACTAAAAGGGATAAGTGTCCATATCTGATGAACCAAGCAAGATAGAATCGATTTTGTTATTGCAGATGATAGGTTTTTATGTGTATATAAATCCACAAACTGATACAAGGTTCTATCTTTAACGGTTCAATTTTTACGTCAAAGTGGGTGGGGTTAACCGACTAAAAGGAATAAGTATCCATATCTATTGAACCAAGCAAGATAGAATCGATTTTGTTTCTGCAGATGATAGGTTTTTATGTGTATATTAATCCACAAGCTGATCCAAGGTTCTATCGCTAACGGTTCAATTTCTACGTCAAAGTGGGTGGGGTTAACCGACTAAAAGGAATAAGTATCCATATCTATTGAAAAAAGCAAGATAGAATCGATTTTGTTTTTGCAGATGATAGGTTTTTATGTGTATATTAATCCACAAGCTAATCCAAGGTTCTATCGTTAACGGTTAAATTTCTATGTCAAAGTGGGTGGGGTTAACCGACTAAAAGGGATAAGTGTCCATATCTAATGGACCAAGCAAGATAGAATCGATTTTTTTTTTGCAGATGATAGGTTTTTATGTGTGTATTAATCCACAAGCTGATCCAAGGTTCTATCGTTAACGGTTCAATTTCTACGTCAAAGTGGGTGGGGTTAACCGACTAAAAGGAATAAGTATCCATATCTATTGAACAAAGCAAGATAGAATCGATTTTGTTTTTGCAGATGATAGGTTTTTATGTGTATATTAATCCACAAGCTAATCCAAGGTTCTATCGTTAACGGTTAAATTTCTATGTCAAAGTGGGTGGGGTTAACCGAATAAAAGGGATAAGTGTCCATATCTATTGAACCAAGCAAGATAGAATCGACTTTGTTTCTCCAGATTATAGGTTTTTATGTGTGTATTAATCCACAAGCTGATCCAAGGTTCTATCGTTAACGGTTCAATTTCTACGTCAAAGTGGGTGGGGTTAACCGACTAAAAGGAATAAGTATCCATATCTATTGAACAAAGCAAGATAGAATCGATTTTGTTTTTGCAGATGATAGGTTTTTATGTGTATATTAATCCACAAGCTAATCCAAGGTTCTATCGTTAACGGTTAAATTTCTATGTCAAAGTGGGTGGGGTTAACCGACTAAAAGGGATAAGTGTCCATATCTAATGGACCAAGCAAGATAGAATCGACTTTGTTTCTCCAGATTATAGGTTTTTATGTGTGTATTAATCCACAAGCTGATCCAAGGTTCTATCGTTAACGGTTCAATTTCTACGTCAAAGTGGGTGGGGTTAACCGACTAAAAGGAATAAGTATCCATATCTATTGAACAAAGCAAGATAGAATCGATTTTGTTTTTGCAGATGATAGGTTTTTACGTGTATATTAATCCACAAGCTAATCCAAGGTTCTATCGTTAACGGTTAAATTTCTATGTCAAAGTGGGTGGGGTTAACCGAATAAAAGGGATAAGTGTCCATATCTATTGAACCAAGCAAGATAGAATCGACTTTGTTTCTCCAGATTATAGGTTTTTATGTGTGTATTAATCCACAAGCTGATCCAAGGTTCTATCGTTAACGGTTCAATTTCTACGTCAAAGTGGGTGGGGTTAACCGACTAAAAGGAATAAGTATCCATATCTATTGAACAAAGCAAGATAGAATCGATTTTGTTTTTGCAGATGATAGGTTTTTATGTGTATATTAATCCACAAGCTGATCCAAGGTTCTATCGCTAACGGTTCAATTTCTACGCCAAAGTAGATGGGGTTAACCGACTAAAAGGGATAAGTGTCCATATCTAATGAACCAAGCAAGATAGAATCGATTTTGTTTTTGCAGATGATAGGTTTTTATGTGTATATTAATCCACAAGCTGATCCAAAGTTCTATCGTTAACGATTCAATTTCTACGTCAAAGTGGATGGGGTTAACTGACTAAAGGGGATAAGTGTCCACATCTATTGTGGGTGGGGTTAACCGACTAAAAGGGATAAGTGTCCATATCTATTGAACCAAGCAAGATAGAATCGATTTTGTTTTTGCAGATGATAGGTTTTTATGTGTATATTAATCCACAAGCTGATCGAAGGTTCTATCGTTAACGGTTCAATTTCTACGTCAAAGTGGGTGGGGTTAACCGACTAAAAGGGATAAGTGTCCATATCTATTGAACCAAGCAAGATAGAATCGACTTTGTTTCTGCACATGATAGGTTTTTATGTGTATATTAATCCACAAGCTGATCCAAGGTTCTATCGTTAACGGTTCAATTTCTACGTCAAAGTGGGTGGGGTTAACCGACTAAAAGGAATAAGTATCCATATCTATTGAACCAAGCAAGATAGAATCGACTTTGTTTCTGCACATGATAGGTTTTTATGTGTGTATTAATCCACAAGCTGATCCAAGGATCTATCGTTAACGGTTCAATTTCCATATCTATTGAACCAAGCAAGATAGAATCGATTTTGTTTTTGCAGATGATAGGTTTTTATGTGTATATTAATCCACAAGCTGATCCAAGGTTCTATCGTTAGCGGTTAAATTTCTACGTCAAAGTAGGTGGGGTTAACCGAATAAAAGGGATAAGTGTCCATATCTATTGAACCAAGCAAGATAGAATCGACTTTGTTTCTGCAGATTATAGGTTTTTATGTGTGTATTAATCCACAAGCTGATCCAAGGTTCTATCGTTAACGGTTCAATTTCTACGTCAAAGTGGGTGGGGTTAACCGACTAAAAGGAATAAGTATCCATATCTATTGAACCAAGCAAGATAGAATCGATTTTGTTTTTGCAGATGATAGGTTTTTATGTGTATATTAATCCAAAAGCTGATCCAAGGTTCTATCGCTAACGGTTCAATTTCTACGCCAAAGTAGATGGGGTTAACCGACTAAAAGGGATAAGTGTCCATATCTAATGAACCAAGCAAGATAGAATCGATTTTGTTTTTGCAGATGATAGGTTTTTATGTGTATATTAATCCACAAGCTGATCCAAGGTTCTATCGTTAACGGTTCAATTTCTACGTCAAAGTGGGTGTTAACCGACTAAAAGGAATAAGTATCCATATCTATTGAACCAAGCAAGATAGAATCGATTTTGTTTTTGCAGATGATAGGTTTTTATGTGTATATTAATCCACAAACTGATACAAGGTTCTATCTTTAACGGTTCAATTTCTACGTCAAAGTGGGTGTTAACCGACTAAAAGGAATAAGTATCCATACCTATTGAACCAAACAAGATAGAATCGATTTTGCTTTTGCAGATGATAGGTTTTTATGTGTGTATTAATCCACAAGCTGATCCAAGGTTCTATCGTTAACGATTCAATTTCTACGTCAAAATGGATGGGGTTAACCGACTAAAAGGAATAAGTATCCATATCTATTGAACCAAGCAAGATAGAATCGATTTTGTTTTTGCAGATGATAGGTTTTTATGTGTGTATTAATCCACAAGCTGATCCAAGGTTCTATCGTTAACGATTCAATTTCTACGTCAGAGTGGATGGGGTTAACCGACTAAAAGGGATAAGTGTCCATATCTAATGAACCAAGCAAGATATAATAGATTTTGTTTTTGCAGATGATAGGTTTTTATGTGTATATTAATCCACAAACTGATACAAGGTTCTATCTTTAACGGTTCAATTTCTACGTCAAAGTGGGTGGGGTTAACCGACTAAAAGGAATAAGTATCCATATCTATTGAACCAAGCAAGATATAATCGATTTTTTTTTTGCAGATGATAGGTTTTTATGTGTATACAAATCCACAAGCTGATCCAAGGTTCTATCGTTAACGGTTCAATTTCTACGTCAAAGTGGGTGTTAACCGACTAAAAGGATTAAGCATCCATATCTATTGAACCAAACAAGATAGAATCGATTTTGTTTTTGCAGATTATAGGTTTTTATGTGTGTATTAATCCACAAGCTGATCCAAGGTTCTATCGTTAACGATTCAATTTCTACGTTAAAGTGGATTGGGTTAACCGACTAAAAGGGATAAGTGTCCACATCTATTATGGGTGGGGTTAACCGACTAAAAGGGATAAGTGTCCATATCTATTGAAGCAAGCAAGATAGAATCGACTTTGTTTCTGCAGATGATAGGTTTTATGTGTATATTAATCCACAAGCTGATCCAAGGTTCTATCGTTAACGATTAAATTTCTACGTCAAAGTGGATGGGGTTAACTGACTAAAGGGGATAAGTGTCCAAATCTATTGTGGGTGGGGTTAACCGACTAAAAGGTATAAGGGTCCATATCTATTGAACCAAGCAATATAGAATCGATTTTGTTTTTGCAGATGATAGGTTTTTATGTGTATATTAATCCACAAGCTGATCGAAGGTTCTATCGTTAACGGTTCAATTTCTACGTCAAAGTGGGTGGGGTTAACCGACTAAAAGGGATAAGTGTCCATATCTATTGAAACAAGCAAGATAGAATCGACTTTGTTTCTGCACATGATAGGTTTTTATGTGTATATTAATCCACAAGCTGATCCAAGGTTCTATCGTTAACGGTTCAATTTCTACGTCAAAGTTGGTGGGGTTAACCGACTAAAAGGAATAAATATCCATATCTATTGAACCAAGCAAGATATAATCGATTTTGTTTTTGCAGATGATAGGTTTTTATGTGTGTATTAATCCACAAGCTGATCCAAGGTTCTATCGTTAACGGTTAAATTTCTACGTCAAAGTGGGTGGGGTTAACCGAATAAAAGGGATAAGTGTCCATATCTATTGAACCAAGCAAGATAGGATCGACTTTGTTTCTGCAGATTATAGGTTTTTATGTATGTATTAATCCACAAGCTGATCCAAGTTTCTATCGTTAACGGTTCAATTTCTACGTCAAAGTGGGTGGGGTTAACCGACTAAAAGGAATAAGTATCCATATCTATTGAACCAAGCAAGATAGAATCGATTTTGTTTTTGCAGATGATAGGTTTTTATGTGTATATTAATCCACAAGCTGATCCAAGGTTCTATCGTTAACGTTTCAATTTCTACGTCAAAGTGGATGGGGTTAACCGACTAAAAGGGATAAGTGTCCACATCTATTGTGGGTGGGGTTAACCGACTAAAAGGGATAAGTGTCCATATCTATTGAACGAAGCAAGATAGAATCGATTTTGTTTCTGCAAATGATAGGTTTTTATGTGTATATTAATCCACAAGCTGATCCAAGGTTCTATCATTAACGATTCAATTTCTACGTCAAAGTGGATGGGGTTAACCGACTAAAAGGGATAAGTGTCCACATCTATTGTGGGTGGGGTTAACCGACTAAAAGGGATAAGTGTCCATATCTATTGAACCAAGCAAGATAGAATCGATTTTTTTTCTGCAGATGATAGGCTTTTATGTGTATATTAATCCACAAGCTGAACCAAGGTTCTATCGCTAACGGTTCGATTGCTACGTCATACTGGGTGGGGTTAACCGACTAAAAGGGATAAGTGTCCATAGTTATTTAACCAAGCAAGATAGAATCGATTTTATTTTTGAAGATGGTAGGTTTTTATGTGTATATTAAACCACAAGCTGATTCAAGGTTCTGTCGCTAACGGTTCAATTTCTATGTCATACTGGGTAGGGTTAACCGACTAAAAGGGATAAGTGTCCATATTTATTGAAGCAAGCAAGATATAATCGATTTTATTTTTGCAGATGGTAGGTTTTTATGTGTATATTAATCCACAAGCTGATACAAGGCTCTATCGTTAACGGTTCATTTTCTACGTAAAAGTGGGTGGGGTTAACCGACTAAAAGGGATAAGTGTCCATATCTATTTAACGAAGCAAGATAGAATCGACTTTGTTTCTGCACATGATAGGTTTTATGTGTATATTAATCCACAAGCTGATACAAGGTTCTATCGTTAACGGTTCAATTTCTACGTCAAAATGGGTGTTAACCGACTAAAAGGAATAAGTATCCATATCTATTGAACCAAACAAGATAGAATCGATTTTGTTTTTGCAGATGATAGGTTTTTATGTGTATATAAATCCACAACCTGATCCAAGGTTCTATCGCTAACGGTTCAATTTCTACGTCAAAGTGGGTGGGGTTAACCGACTAAAAGGAATAAGTATCCATATCTATTGAACCAAGCAAGATAGAATCCATTTTGTTTTTGCAAATGATAGTTTTTTATGTGTATATTAATTCACAAGCTGATCCAAGGTTCTATCGCTAACGGTTCAATTTCTACGCCAAAGTGGATGGGGTTAACCGACTAAAAGGGATAAGTGTCCATATCTAATGAACCAAGCAAGATAGAATCGATTTTTTTTCTGCAGATGATAGGTTTTTATGTGTATATTAATCCACAAGCTGAACCAAGGTTCTATCGCTAACGGTTCGATTGCTACGTCATACTGGGTGGGGTTAACCGACTAAAAGGGATAAGTGTCCATAGTTATTTAACCAAGCAAGATAGAATCGATTTTTTTTCTGCAGATGATAGGTTTTTATGTGTATATTAATCCACAAGCTGAACCAAGGTTCTATCGCTAACGGTTCGATTGCTACGTCATACTGGGTGGGGTTAACCGACTAAAAGGGATAAGTGTCCATAGTTATTTAACCAAGCAAGATAGAATCGATTTTATTTTTGCAGATGGTAGGTTTTTATGTGTATATTAATCCACAAGCTGATACAAGGCTCTATCGTTAACGGTTAATTTTCTACGTAAAAGTGGGTGGGGTTAACCGACTAAAAGGGATAAGTGTCCATATCTATTTAACGAAGCCAGATAGAATCGACTTTGTTTCTGCACATGATAGGTTTTTATGTGTATATTAATCCACAAGCTGATACAAGGTTCTATCGTTAACGGTTCAATTTCTACGTCAAAATGGGTGTTAACCGACTAAAAGGAATAAGTATCCATATCTATTGAACCAAACAAGATAGAATCGATTTTGTTTTTGCAGATGATAGGTTTTTATGTGTGTATTAATCCACAAGCTGATCCAAGGTTCTATCGTTAACGATTCAATTTCTACGTCAAAGTGGATGGGGTTAACCGACTAAAAGGGATAAGTGTCCACATCTATTATGGGTGGGGTTAACCGACTAAAAGGGATAAGAGTCCATATCTATTGAACCAAGCAAGATAGAATCGACTTTGTTTCTGCAGATGATAGGTTTTATGTGTATATTAATCCACAAGCTGATCCAAGGTTCTATCGTTAACGATTCAATTTCTACGTCAAAGTGGATGGGGTTAACTGACTAAAAGGGATAAGTGTCCACATCTATTGTGGGTGGCGTTAGCCGACTAAAAGGGATAAGTGTCCATATCTATTGAACCAAGCAAGATAGAATCGATTTTGTTTTTGCAGATGATAGGTTTTTATGTGTATATTAATCCACAAGCTGATCCAAGGTTCTATCATTAACGGTTCAATTTCTACGTCAAAGTGGGTGGGGTTAACCGACTAAAAGGGATAAGTGTCCATATCTATTGAACCAAGCAAGATAGAATCGACTTTGTTTCTGCACATGATAGGTTTTTATGTGTATATTAATCCACAAGCTGATCCAAGGTTCTATCGTTAACGGTTCAATTTCTACGTCAAAGTGGGTGGGGTTAACCGACTAAAAGGAATAAGTATCCATATCTATTGAACCAAGCAAGATATAATCGATTTTGTTTTTGCAGATGATAGGTTTTTATGTGTATATAAATCCACAACCTGATCCAAGGTTCTATCGTTAACGATTCAATTTCTACGTAAAAGTTGATGGGGTTAACCGACTAAAAGGGATAAGTGTCCACATCTATTGAACCAAGCAAGATAGAATCGATTTTGTTTCTGCAGATGATAGGTTTTTATGTGTATATTAATCCACAAGCTGATCCAAAGTTCTATCGTTAAGGATTCAATTTCTACGTCAAAGTGGATGGGGTTAACCAACTAAAAGGGTTAAGTGTCCACATCTATTGTAGGTGGGGTTAACCGGCTAAAAGGGATAAGTGTCCATATCTATTGAACCAAGCAAGATAGAATCGATTTGGTTTTTGCAGATGATAGGTTTTTATGTCTATATTAATCCACAAGCTGATCCAAGGTTCTATCGTTAACGATTCAATTTCTACGTCAAAGTGGATGGGGTTAACCGACTAAAAGGGATAAGTGTCCACATCTATTATGGGTGGGGTTAACCGACTAAAAGGGATAAGTGTCCATATCTATTGAACCAAGCAAGATAGAATCGATTTTGTTTCTGCAGATGATAGGTTTTTATATGTATATTAATCCACAAGCTGATCCAAGGTTCTATCGTTAAGGATTCAATTTCTACGTCAAAGTGGATGGGGTTAACCGACTAAAAGGGATAAGTGTCCACATCTATTGTAGGTGGGGTTAACCGGCTAAAAGGGATAAGTGTCCATATCTATTGAACCAAGCAAGATAGAATCGATTTGGTTTTTGCAGATGATAGGTTTTTATGTCTATATTAATCCACAAGCTGATCCAAGGTTCTATCGTTAACGATTCAATTTCTACGTCAAAGTGGATGGGGTTAACCGACTAAAAGGGATAAGTGTCCACATCTATTATGGGTGGGGTTAACCGACTAAAAGGGATAAGTGTCCATATCTATTGAACCAAGCAAGATAGAATCGATTTTGTTTCTGCAGATGATAGGTTTTTATATGTATATTAATCCACAAGCTGATCCAAGGTTCTATCGTTAAGGATTCAATTTCTACGTCAAAGTGGATGGGGTTAACCGACTAAAAGGGATAAGTGTCCACATCTATTGTAGGTGGGGTTAACCGGCTAAAAGGGATAAGTGTCCACATCTATTGTAGGTGGGGTTAACCGACTAAAGGGGATAAGTGTCCACATCTATTGAACCAAGCAAGATAGAATCGATTTTGTTTCTGCAGATGATAGGTTTTTATGTGTATATTAATCCACAAGCTGATCCAAGGTTCTATCGTTAACGATTCAATTTCTACGTCAAAGTTGATGGGGTTAACCGACTAAAAGGGATAAGTGTCCACATCTATTGAACCAAGCAAGATAGAATCGATTTTGTTTCTGCAGATGATAGGTTTTTATATGTATATTAATCCACAAGCTGATCCAAGGTTCTATCGTTAAGGATTCAATTTCTACGTCAAAGTGGATGGGGTTAACCGACTAAAAGGGATAAGTGTCCACATCTATTGTAGGTGGGGTTAACCGGCTAAAAGGGATAAGTGTCCATATCTACTGAACCAAGCAAGATAGAATCGATTTGGTTTTTGCAGATGATAGGTTTTTATGTCTATATTAATCCACAAGCTGATCCAAGGTTCTATCGTTAACGATTCAATTTCTACGTCAAAGTGGATGGGGTTAACCGACTAAAAGGGATAAGTGTCCACATCTATTGTAGGTGGGGTTAACCGGCTAAAAGGGATAAGTGTCCACATCTATTGAACCAAGCAAGATAGAATCGATTTTGTTTCTGCAGATGATAGGTTTTTATATGTATATTAATCCACAAGCTGATCCAAGGTTCTATCGTTAAGGATTCAATTTCTACGTCAAAGTGGATGGGGTTAACCGACTAAAAGGGATAAGTGTCCACATCTATTGTAGGTGGGGTTAACCGGCTAAAAGGGATAAGTGTCCATATCTATTGAACCAAGCAAGATAGAATCGATTTGGTTTTTGCAGATGATAGGTTTTTATGTCTATATTAATCCACAAGCTGATCCAAGGTTCTATCGTTAACGATTCAATTTCTACGTCAAAGTGGATGGGGTTAACCGACTAAAAGGGATAAGTGTCCACATCTATTATGGGTGGGGTTAACCGACTAAAAGGGATAAGTGTCCATATCTATTGAACCAAGCAAGATAGAATCGACTTTGTTGATAGGTTTTTTGTGTATATTAATCCACAAGCTGATCCAAGGTTCTATCGTTAACGATTCAATTTCTACGTCAAAGTGGGTGGGGTTAACCGACTAAAAGGGATAAGTGTCCATATCTAATGAACCAAGCAAGATAGAATCTATTTTGTTTTTGCAGATGATAAGTTTTTATGTGTATATTAATCCACAAACTGATACAAGGTTCTATCGTTAGCGGTTAAATTTCTACGTCAAAGTGGGTGGGGTTAACCGAATAAAAGGGATAAGTGTCCATATCTATTGAACCAAGCAAGATAGAATCGACTTTGTTGATAGGTTTTATGTGTATATTAATCCACAAGCTGATCCAAGGTTCTATCTTTAACGGTTCAATTTCTACGCCAAAGTGGATGGGGTTAAACGACTAAAAGGGATAAGTGTCCACATCTATTATGGGTGGGGTTAACCGACTAAAAGGGATAAGTGTCCATACCTATTGAACCAAGCAAGATAGAATCGACTTTGTTGATAGGTTTTATGTGTATATTAATCCACAAGCTGATCCAAGGTTCTATCGTTAACGATTCAATTTCTACGTCAAAGTGGGTGGGGTTAACCGACTAAAAGGGATAAGTGTCCATATCTATTGAACCAAGCAAGATAGAATCGGTTTTGTTTTTGCAGATGGTAGGTTTTTATGTGTATATTAATCCACAAGCTGATCCAAGGTTCTATCGTTAACGATTCAATTTCTACGTCAAAGTGGATGGGGTTAACCGACTAAAAGGGATAAGTGTCCACATCTATTATGGGTGGGGTTAACCGACTAAAAGGGATAAGTGTCCATATCTATTGAACCAAGCAAGATAGAATCGACTTTGTTGATAGGTTTTATGTGTATATTAATCCACAAGCTGATCCAAGGTTCTATCGTTAACGATTCAATTTCTACGTCAAAGTGGGTGGGGTTAACCGACTAAAAGGGATAAGTGTCCATATCTATTGAACCAAGCAAGATAGAATCGATTTTGTTTTTGCAGATGATAGGTTTTTATGTGTATATTAATCCACAAGCTGATACAAGGTTCTATCTTTTCCGGTTCAATTTCTACGCCAAAGTGGATGGGGTTAACCGACTAAAAGGGATAAGTGTCCATATCTTATGAACCAAGCAAGATAGAATCTATTTTGTTTTTGCAGATGATAGGTTTTTATGTGTATATTAATCCACAAACTGATACAAGGTTCTATCGTTAACGGTTAAATTTCTACGTCAAAGTGGGTGGGGTTAACCGAATAAAAGGGATAAGTGTCCATATCTATTGAACCAAGCAAGATAGAATCGACTTTGTTGATAGGTTTTATGTGTATATTAATCCACAAGCTGATCCAAGGTTCTATCTTTAACGGTTCAATTTCTACGCCAACGTGGATGGGGTTAAACGACTAAAAGGGATAAGTGTCCACATCTATTATGGGTGGGGTTAACCGACTAAAAGGGATAAGTGTCCATACCTATTGAACCAAGCAAGATAGAATCGACTTTGTTGATAGGTTTTATGTGTATATTAATCCACAAGCTGATCCAAGGTTCTATCGTTAACGATTCAATTTCTACGTCAAAGTGGGTGGGGTTAACCGACTAAAAGGGATAAGTGTCCATATCTATTGAACCAAGCAAGATAGAATCGATTTTGTTTTTGCAGATGATAGGTTTTTATGTGTATATTAATCCACAAGCTGATCCAAGGTTCTATCGTTAACGATTCAATTTCTACGTCAAAGTGGGTGGGGTTAACCGACTAAAAGGGATAAGTGTCCATATCTAATGAACCAAGCAAGATAGAATCTATTTTGTTTTTGCAGATGATAGGTTTTTATGTGTATATTAATCCACAAACTGATACAAGGTTCTATCGTTAACGGTTAAATTTCTACGTCAAAGTGGGTGGGGTTAACCGAATAAAAGGGATAAGTGTCCATATCTATTGAACCAAGCAAGATAGAATCGACTTTGTTGATAGGTTTTATCTGTATATTAATCCACAAGCTGATCCAAGGTTCTATCTTTAACGGTTCAATTTCTACGCCAAAGTGGATGGGGTTAAACGACTAAAAGGGATAAGTGTCCACATCTATTATGGGTGGGGTTAACCGACTAAAAGGGATAAGTGTCCATACCTATTGAACCAAGCAAGATAGAATCGACTTTGTTGATAGGTTTTATGTGTATATTAATCCACAAGCTGATCCAAGGTTCTATCGTTAACGATTCAATTTCTACGTCAAAGTGGGTGGGGTTAACCGACTAAAAGGGATAAGTGTCCATATCTATTGAACCAAGCAAGATAGAATCGGTTTTGTTTTTGCAGATGATAGGTTTTTATGTGTATATTAATCCACAAGCTGATCCAAGGTTCTATCGTTAACGATTCAATTTCTACGTCAAAGTGGATGGGGTTAACCGACTAAAAGGGATAAGTGTCCACATCTATTATGGGTGGGGTTAACCGACTAAAAGGGATAAGTGTCCATATCTATTGAACCAAGCAAGATAGAATCGACTTTGTTGATAGGTTTTATGTGTATATTAATCCACAAGCTGATCCAAGGTTCTATCGTTAACGATTCAATTTCTACGTCAAAGTGGGTGGGGTTAACCGACTAAAAGGGATAAGTGTCCATATCTATTGAACCAAGCAAGATAGAATCGATTTTGTTTTTGCAGATGATAGGTTTTTATGTGTATATTAATCCACAAGCTGATACAAGGTTCTATCTTTTCCGGTTCAATTTCTACGCCAAAGTGGATGGGGTTAACCGACTAAAAGGGATAAGTGTCCATATCTTATGAACCAAGCAAGATAGAATCTATTTTGTTTTTGCAGATGATAGCTTTTTATGTGTATATTAATCCACAAACTGATACAAGGTTCTATATTTAACGGTTCAAATTCTACGTCAAGGTGGGTGGGGTTAACCGACTAAAAGGGATAAGTGTCCATATCTATTGAACCAAGCAAGATGGAATCGATTTTGTTTTTGCAGATGATAGGTTTTTATGTGTATATTAATCCACAAGCTGACCCAAGGTTCTATCGCTAACGGTTCAATTTCTACGTCATACTGGGTGGGGTTAACCGACTAAAAGGGATAAGTGTCCATATCTGATGAACCAAGCAAGATAGAATCGATTTTGTTATTGCAGATGATAGGTTTTTTGTGTATATAAATCCACAAACTGATACAAGGTTCTATCTTTAACGGTTCAATTTCTACGTCAAAGTGGGTGGGGTTAACCGACTAAAAGGAATAAGTATCCATATCTATTGAACCAAGCAAGATAGAATCGATTTTGTTTCTGCAGATGATAGGTTTTTATGTGTATATTAATCCACAAGCTGATCCAAGGTTCTATCGCTAACGGTTCAATTTCTACGTCAAAGTGGGTGGGGTTAACCGACTAAAAGGAATAAGTATCCATATCTATTGAACCAAGCAAGATAGAATCGATTTTATTTTTGCAGATGATAGGTTTTTATGTGTATATTAATCCACAAGCTGACCCAAGGTTCTATCGCTAACGGTTCAATTTCTACGTCATACTGGGTGGGGTTAACCGACTAAAAGGAATAAGTGTCCATATCGGATGAACCAAGCAAGATAGAATCGATTTTGTTTCTGCAGATGATAGGTTTTTATGTGTATATTAATCCACAAGCTGATCCAAGGTTCTATCGCTAACGGTTCAATTTCTACGCCAAAGTAGATGGGGTTAACCGACTAAAAGGGATAAGTGTCCATATCTATTGAACCAAGCAAGATGGAATCGGTTTTGTTTTTGCAGATGATAGGTTTTTATGTGTATATTAATCCACAAGCTGACCCAAAGTTCTATCGCTAACGGTTCAATTTGTACGTCATACTGGGTGGGGTTAACCGACTAAAAGGGATAAGTGTCCATATCTGATGAACCAAGCAAGATAGAATCGATTTTGTTATTGCAGATGATAGGTTTTTATGTATATATAAATCCACAAACTGATACAAGGTTCTATCTTTAACGGTTCAATTTCTACGTCAAAGTGGGTGGGGTTAACCGACTAAAAGGAATAAGTATCCATATCTATTGAACCAAGCAAGATAGAATCGATTTTGTTTCTGCAGATGATAGGTTTTTATGTGTATATTAATCCACAAGCTGATCCAAGGTTCTATCGCTAACGGTTCAATTTCTACGCCAAAGTAGATGGGGTTAACCGACTAAAAGGGATAAGTGTCCATATCTATTGAACCAAGCAAGATGGAATCGATTTTGTTTTTGCAGATGATAGGTTTTTATGTGTATATTAATCCACAAGCTGACCCAAGGTTCTATCGCTAACGGTTCAATTTCTACGTCATACTGGGTGGGGTTAACCGACTAAAAGGGATAAGTGTCCATATCTGATGAACCAAGCAAGATAGAATCGATTTTGTTATTGCAGATGATAGGTTTTTATGTGTATATAAATCCACAAACTGATACAAGGTTCTATCTTTAACGGTTCAATTTTTACGTCAAAGTGGGTGGGGTTAACCGACTAAAAGGAATAAGTATCCATATCTATTGAACCAAGCAAGATAGAATCGATTTTGTTTCTGCAGATGATAGGTTTTTATGTGTACATTAATCCACAAGCTGATCCAAGGTTCTATCGCTAACGGTTCAATTTCTACGTCAAAGTGGGTGGGGTTAACCGACTAAAAGGAATAAGTATCCATATCTATTGAACCAAGCAAGATAGAATCGATTTTGTTTCTGCAGATGATAGGTTTTTATGTGTATATTAATCCACAAGCTGATCCAAGGTTCTATCGCTAACGGTTCAATTTCTACGTCAAAGTGGGTGGGGTTAACCGACTAAAAGGAATAAGTATCCATATCTATTGAACCAAGCAAGATAGAATCGATTTTGTTTTTGCAGATGATAGGTTTTTATGTGTATATTAATCCACAAACTGATACAAGGTTCTATCGCTAACGGTTCAATTTCTACGCCAAAGTAGATGGGGTTAACTGACTGAAAGGGATAAGTGTCCATATCTAATGGACCAAGCAAGATAGAATCGATTTTGTTTTTGCAGGTGATAGGTTTTTATGCGTATATTAATACACAAGCTGATCCAAGGTTCTATCGCTAACGGTTCAATTTCTACGCCAAAGTAGATGGGGTTAACCGACTAAAAGGGATAAGTGTCCATATCTAATGAACCAAGCAAGATAGAATCGATTTTGTTTTTGCAGATGATAGGTTTTTATGTGTATATTAATCCACAAGCTGATCCAAGGTTCTATCGTTAACGGTTCAATTTCTACGTCAAAGTGGGTGTTAACCGACTAAAAGGAATAAGTGTCCATATCTATTGAACCAAGCAAGATAGAATCGACTTTGTTTCTCCAGATTATAGGTTTTTATGTGTGTATTAATCCACAAGCTGATCCAAGGTTCTATCGCTAACGGTTCAATTTCTACGTCAAAGTGGGTGGGGTTAACCGACTAAAAGGAATAAGTATCCATATCTATTGAACCAAGCAAGATAGAATCGATTTTGTTTTTGCAGATGATAGGTTTTTATGTGTATATTAATCCACAAGCTGATCCAAGGTTCTATCGCTAACGGTTCAATTTCTACGTCAAAGTGGGTGGGGTTAACCGACTAAAAGGAATAAGTATCCATATCTATTGAACCAAGCAAGGTAGGATCGATTTTGTTTTTGCAGGTGATAGGTTTTTATGCGTATATTAATACACAAGCTGATCCAAGGTTCTATCGCTAACGGTTCAATTTCTACGCCAAAGTAGATGGGGTTAACCGACTAAAAGGGATAAGTGTCCATATCTAATGAACCAAGCAAGATAGAATCGATTTTGTTTTTGCAGATGATAGGTTTTTATGTGTATATTAATCCACAAGCTGATCCAAGGTTCTATCATTAACAGTTAAATTTCTACGTCAAAGTGGGTGGGGTTAACCGAATAAAAGGGATAAGTGTCCATATCTATTGAACCAAGCAAGATAGAATCGACTTTGTTTCTCCAGATTATAGGTTTTTATGTGTGTATTAATCCACAAGCTGATCCAAGGTTCTATCGTTAACGGTTCAATTTCTACGTCAAAGTGGGTGGGGTTAACCGACTAAAAGGAATAAGTATCCATATCTATTGAACAAAGCAAGATAGAATCGATTTTGTTTTTGCAGATGATAGGTTTTTATGTGTATATTAATCCACAAGCTAATCCAAGGTTCTATCGTTAACGGTTAAATTTCTATGTCAAAGTGGGTGGGGTTAACCGACTAAAAGGGATAAGTGTCCATATCTAATGGACCAAGCAAGATAGAATCGATTTTTTTTTTGCAGATGATAGGTTTTTATGTGTATATTAATCCACAAGCTGATCCAAGGTTCTATCGCTAACGGTTCAATTTCTACGCCAAAGTAGATGGGGTTAACCGACTAAAAGGGATAAGTGTCCATATCTAATGAACCAAGCAAGATAGAATCGATTTTGTTTTTGCAGATGATAGGTTTTTATGTGTATATTAATCCACAAGCTGATCCAAAGTTCTATCGTTAACGATTCAATTTCTACGTCAAAGTGGATGGGGTTAACTGACTAAAGGGGATAAGTGTCCACATCTATTGTGGGTGGGGTTAACCGACTAAAAGGGATAAGTGTCCATATCTATTGAACCAAGCAAGATAGAATCGATTTTGTTTTTGCAGATGATAGGTTTTTATGTGTATATTAATCCACAAGCTGATCGAAGGTTCTATCGTTAACGGTTCAATTTCTACGTCAAAGTGGGTGGGGTTAACCGACTAAAAGGGATAAGTGTCCATATCTATTGAACCAAGCAAGATAGAATCGACTTTGTTTCTGCACATGATAGGTTTTTATGTGTGTATTAATCCACAAGCTGATCCAAGGATCTATCGTTAACGGTTCAATTTCCATATCTATTGAACCAAGCAAGATAGAATCGATTTTGTTTTTGCAGATGATAGGTTTTTATGTGTATATTAATCCACAAGCTGATCCAAGGTTCTATCGTTAGCGGTTAAATTTCTACGTCAAAGTAGGTGGGGTTAACCGAATAAAAGGGATAAGTGTCCATATCTATTGAACCAAGCAAGATAGAATCGACTTTGTTTCTGCAGATTATAGGTTTTTATGTGTGTATTAATCCACAAGCTGATCCAAGGTTCTATCGTTAACGGTTCAATTTCTACGTCAAAGTGGGTGGGTTAACCGACTAAAAGGAATAAGTATCCATATCTATTGAACCAAGCAAGATAGAATCGATTTTGTTTTTGCAGATGACAGGTTTTTATGTGTATATTAATCCAAAAGCTGATCCAAGGTTCTATCGCTAACGGTTCAATTTCTACGCCAAAGTAGATGGGGTTAACCGACTAAAAGGGATAAGTGTCCATATCTAATGAACCAAGCAAGATAGAATCGATTTTGTTTTTGCAGATGATAGGTTTTTATGTGTATATTAATCCACAAGCTGATCCAAGGTTCTATCGTTAACGGTTCAATTTCTACGTCAAAGTGGGTGTTAACCGACTAAAAGGAATAAGTATCCATATCTATTGAACCAAGCAAGATAGAATCGATTTTGTTTTTGCAGATGATAGGTTTTTATGTGTATATTAATCCACAAACTGATACAAGGTTCTATCTTTAACGGTTCAATTTCTACGTCAAAGTGGGTGTTAACCGACTAAAAGGAATAAGTATCCATACCTATTGAACCAAACAAGATAGAATCGATTTTGCTTTTGCAGATGATAGGTTTTTATGTGTGTATTAATCCACAAGCTGATCCAAGGTTCTATCGTTAACGGTTCAATTTCTACGTCAAAGTGGGTGGGGTTAACCGACTAAAAGGAATAAGTATCCATATCTATTGAACCAAGCAATATAGAATCGATTTTGTTTTTGCAGATGATAGGTTTTTATGTGTGTATTAATCCACAAGCTGATCCAAGGTTCTATCGTTAACGGTTAAATTTCTACGTCAAAGTGGGTGGGGTTAACCGAATAAAAGGGATAAGTGTCCATATCTATTGAACCAAGCAAGATAGGATCGACTTTGTTTCTGCAGATTATAGGTTTTTATGTATGTATTAATCCACAAGCTGATCCAAGGTTCTATCGTTAACGGTTCAATTTCTACGTCAAAGTGGGTGGGGTTAACCGACTAAAAGGAATAAGTATCCATATCTATTGAACCAAGCAAGATAGAATCGATTTTGTTTTTGCAGATGATAGGTTTTTATGTGTATATTAATCCACAAGCTGATCCAAGGTTCTATCGTTAACGTTTCAATTTCTACGTCAAAGTGGATGGGGTTAACCGACTAAAAGGGATAAGTGTCCACATCTATTGTGGGTGGGGTTAACCGACTAAAAGGGATAAGTGTCCATATCTATTGAACCAAGCAAGATAGAATCGATTTTGTTTCTGCAAATGATAGGTTTTTATGTGTATATTAATCCACAAGCTGATCCAAGGTTCTATCGTTAACGATTCAATTTCTACGTCAAAGTGGATGGGGTTAACCGACTAAAAGGGATAAGTGTCCACATCTATTGTGGGTGGGGTTAACCGACTAAAAGGGATAAGTGTCCATATCTATTGAACCAAGCAAGATAGAATCGATTTTTTTTCTGCAGATGATAGGTTTTTATGTGTATATTAATCCACAAGCTGAACCAAGGTTCTATCGCTAACGGTTCGATTGCTACGTCATACTGGGTGGGGTTAACCGACTAAAAGGGATAAGTGTCCATAGTTATTTAACCAAGCAAGATAGAATCGATTTTATTTTTGAAGATGGTAGGTTTTTATGTGTATATTAAACCACAAGCTGATTCAAGGTTCTGTCGCTAACGGTTCAATTTCTATGTCATACTGGGTAGGGTTAACCGACTAAAAGGGATAAGTGTCCATATTTATTGAAGCAAGCAAGATATAATCGATTTTATTTTTGCAGATGGTAGGTTTTTATGTGTATATTAATCCACAAGCTGATACAAGGCTCTATCGTTAACGGTTCATTTTCTACGTAAAAGTGGGTGGGGTTAACCGACTAAAAGGGATAAGTGTCCATATCTATTTAACGAAGCAAGATAGAATCGACTTTGTTTCTGCACATGATAGGTTTTTATGTGTATATTAATCCACAAGCTGATACAAGGTTCTATCGTTAACGGTTCAATTTCTACGTCAAAGTGGGTGGGGTTAACCGACTAAAAGGAATAAGTATCCATATCTATTGAACCAAGCAAGATAGAATCGATTTTTTTTCTGCAGATGATAGGTTTTTATGTGTATATTAATCCACAAGCTGAACCAAGGTTCTATCGCTAACGGTTCGATTGCTACGTCATACTGGGTGGGGTTAACCGACTAAAAGGGATAAGTGTCCATAGTTATTTAACCAAGCAAGATAGAATCGATTTTATTTTTGAAGATGGTAGGTTTTTATGTGTATATTAAACCACAAGCTGATTCAAGGTTCTGTCGCTAACGGTTCAATTTCTATGTCATACTGGGTAGGGTTAACCGACTAAAAGGGATAAGTGTCCATATTTATTGAAGCAAGCAAGATATAATCGATTTTATTTTTGCAGATGGTAGGTTTTTATGTGTATATTAATCCACAAGCTGATACAAGGCTCTATCGTTAACGGTTCATTTTCTACGTAAAAGTGGGTGGGGTTAACCGACTAAAAGGGATAAGTGTCCATATCTATTTAACGAAGCAAGATAGAATCGACTTTGTTTCTGCACATGATAGGTTTTTATGTGTATATTAATCCACAAGCTGATACAAGGTTCTATCGTTAACGGTTCAATTTCTACGTCAAAATGGGTGTTAACCGACTAAAAGGAATAAGTATCCATATCTATTGAACCAAACAAGATAGAATCGATTTTGTTTTTGCAGATGATAGGTTTTTATGTGTATATAAATCCACAACCTGATCCAAGGTTCTATCGCTAACGGTTCAATTTCTACGTCAAAGTGGGTGGGGTTAACCGACTAAAAGGAATAAGTATCCATATCTATTGAACCAAGCAAGATAGAATCCATTTTGTTTTTGCAAATGATAGTTTTTTATGTGTATATTAATTCACAAGCTGATCCAAGGTTCTATCGCTAACGGTTCAATTTCTACGCCAAAGTGGATGGGGTTAACCGACTAAAAGGGATAAGTGTCCATATCTAATGAACCAAGCAAGATAGAATCGATTTTTTTTCTGCAGATGATAGGTTTTTATGTGTATATTAATCCACAAGCTGAACCAAGGTTCTATCGCTAACGGTTCGATTGCTACGTCATACTGGGTGGGGTTAACCGACTAAAAGGGATAAGTGTCCATAGTTATTTAACCAAGCAAGATAGAATCGATTTTTTTTCTGCAGATGATAGGTTTTTATGTGTATATTAATCCACAAGCTGAACCAAGGTTCTATCGCTAACGGTTCGATTGCTACGTCATACTGGGTGGGGTTAACCGACTAAAAGGGATAAGTGTCCATAGTTATTTAACCAAGCAAGATAGAATCGATTTTATTTTTGCAGATGGTAGGTTTTTATGTGTATATTAATCCACAAGCTGATACAAGGCTCTATCGTTAACGGTTAATTTTCTACGTAAAAGTGGGTGGGGTTAACCGACTAAAAGGGATAAGTGTCCATATCTATTTAACGAAGCAAGATAGAATCGACTTTGTTTCTGCACATGATAGGTTTTTATGTGTATATTAATCCACAAGCTGATACAAGGTTCTATCGTTAACGGTTCAATTTCTACGTCAAAATGGGTGTTAACCGACTAAAAGGAATAAGTATCCATATCTATTGAACCAAACAAGATAGAATCGATTTTGTTTTTGCAGATGATAGGTTTTTATGTGTGTATTAATCCACAAGCTGATCCAAGGTTCTATCGTTAACGACTCAATTTCTACGTCAAAGTGGATGGGGTTAACCGACTAAAAGGGATAAGTGTCCACATCTATTATGGGTGGGGTTAACCGACTAAAAGGGATAAGAGTCCATATCTATTGAACCAAGCAAGATAGAATCGACTTTGTTTCTGCAGATGATAGGTTTTATGTGTATATTAATCCACAAGCTGATCCAAGGTTCTATCGTTAACGATTCAATTTCTACGTCAAAGTGGATGGGGTTAACTGACTAAAAGGGATAAGTGTCCACATCTATTGTGGGTGGCGTTAGCCGACTAAAAGGGATAAGTGTCCATATCTATTGAACCAAGCAAGATAGAATCGATTTTGTTTTTGCAGATGATAGGTTTTATGTGTATATTAATCCACAAGCTGATCCAAGGTTCTATCATTAACGGTTCAATTTCTACGTCAAAGTGGGTGGGGTTAACCGACTAAAAGGGATAAGTGTCCATATCTATTGAACCAAGCAAGATAGAATCGACTTTGTTTCTGCACATGATAGGTTTTTATGTGTATATTAATCCACAAGCTGATCCAAGGTTCTATCGTTAACGGTTCAATTTCTACGTCAAAGTGGGTGGGGTTAACCGACTAAAAGGAATAAGTATCCATATCTATTGAACCAAGCAAGATATAATCGATTTTGTTTTTGCAGATGATAGGTTTTTATGTGTATATAAATCCACAACCTGATCCAAGGTTCTATCGTTAACGATTCAATTTCTACGTAAAAGTTGATGGGGTTAACCGACTAAAAGGGATAAGTGTCCACATCTATTGAACCAAGCAAGATAGAATCGATTTTGTTTCTGCAGATGATAGGTTTTTATGTGTATATTAATCCACAAGCTGATCCAAGGTTCTATCGTTAAGGATTCAATTTCTACGTCAAAGTGGATGGGGTTAACCAACTAAAAGGGTTAAGTGTCCACATCTATTGTAGGTGGGGTTAACCGGCTAAAAGGGATAAGTGTCCATATCTATTGAACCAAGCAAGATAGAATCGATTTGGTTTTTGCAGATGATAGGTTTTTATGTCTATATTAATCCACAAGCTGATCCAAGGTTCTATCGTTAACGATTCAATTTCTACGTCAAGGTGGATGGGGTTAACCGACTAAAAGGGATAAGTGTCCACATCTATTATGGGTGGGGTTAACCGACTAAAAGGGATAAGTGTCCATATCTATTGAACCAAGCAAGATAGAATCGATTTTGTTTCTGCAGATGATAGGTTTTTATATGTATATTAATCCACAAGCTGATCCAAGGTTCTATCGTTAATGATTCAATTTCTACGTCAAAGTGGATGGGGTGAACCGACTAAAAGGGATAAGTGTCCACATCTATTGTAGGTGGGGTTAACCGGCTAAAAGGGATAAGTGTCCATATCTATTGAACCAAGCAAGATAGAATCGATTTGGTTTTTGCAGATGATAGGTTTTTATGTCTATATTAATCCACAAGCTGATCCAAGGTTCTATCGTTAACGATTCAATTTCTACGTCAAAGTGGATGGGGTTAACCGACTAAAAGGGATAAGTGTCCACATCTATTATGGGTGGGGTTAACCGACTAAAAGGGATAAGTGTCCATATCTATTGAACCAAGCAAGATAGAATCGATTTTGTTTCTGCAGATGATAGGTTTTTATATGTATATTAATCCACAAGCTGATCCAAGGTTCTATCGTTAAGGATTCAATTTCTACGTCAAAGTGGATGGGGTTAACCGACTAAAAGGGATAAGTGTCCACATCTATTGTAGGTGGGGTTAACCGGCTAAAAGGGATAAGTGTCCACATCTATTGTAGGTGGGGTTAACCGACTAAAGGGGATAAGTGTCCACATCTATTGAACCAAGCAAGATAGAATCGATTTTGTTTCTGCAGATGATAGGTTTTTATGTGTATATTAATCCACAAGCTGATCCAAGGTTCTATCGTTAACGATTCAATTTCTACGTCAAAGTTGATGGGGTTAACCGACTAAAAGGGATAAGTGTCCACATCTATTGAACCAAGCAAGATAGAATCGATTTTGTTTCTGCAGATGATAGGTTTTTATATGTATATTAATCCACAAGCTGATCCAAGGTTCTATCGTTAAGGATTCAATTTCTACGTCAAAGTGGATGGGGTTAACCGACTAAAAGGGATAAGTGTCCACATCTATTGTAGGTGGGGTTAACCGGCTAAAAGGGATAAGTGTCCATATCTACTGAACCAAGCAAGATAGAATCGATTTGGTTTTTGCAGATGATAGGTTTTTATGTCTATATTAATCCACAAGCTGATCCAAGGTTCTATCGTTAACGATTCAATTTCTACGTCAAAGTGGATGGGGTTAACCGACTAAAAGGGATAAGTGTCCACATCTATTGTAGGTGGGGTTAACCGGCTAAAAGGGATAAGTGTCCACATCTATTGAACCAAGCAAGATAGAATCGATTTTGTTTCTGCAGATGATAGGTTTTTATATGTATATTAATCCACAAGCTGATCCAAGGTTCTATCGTTAAGGATTCAATTTCTACGTCAAAGTGGATGGGGTTAACCGACTAAAAGGGATAAGTGTCCACATCTATTGTAGGTGGGGTTAACCGGCTAAAAGGGATAAGTGTCCATATCTATTGAACCAAGCAAGATAGAATCGATTTGGTTTTTGCAGATGATAGGTTTTTATGTCTATATTAATCCACAAGCTGATCCAAGGTTCTATCGTTAACGATTCAATTTCTACGTCAAAGTGGATGGGGTTAACCGACTAAAAGGGATAAGTGTCCACATCTATTATGGGTGGGGTTAACAGACTAAAAGGGATAAGTGTCCATATCTATTGAACCAAGCAAGATAGAATCGACTTTGTTGATAGGTTTTTTGTGTATATTAATCCACAAGCTGATCCAAGGTTCTATCGTTAACGATTCAATTTCTACGTCAAAGTGGGTGGGGTTAACCGACTAAAAGGGATAAGTGTCCATATCTAATGAACCAAGCAAGATAGAATCTATTTTGTTTTTGCAGATGATAAGTTTTTATGTGTATATTAATCCACAAACTGATACAAGGTTCTATCGTTAGCGGTTAAATTTCTACGTCAAAGTGGGTGGGGTTAACCGAATAAAAGGGATAAGTGTCCATATCTAATGAACCAAGCAAGATAGAATCGATTTTGTTTTTGCAGATGATAGGTTTTTATGTGTATATTAATCCACAAGCTGATCCAAGGTTCTATCGTTAACGGTTCAATTTCTACGTCAAAGTGGGTGTTAACCGACTAAAAGGAATAAGTATCCATATCTATTGAACCAAGCAAGATAGAATCGATTTTGTTTTTGCAGATGATAGGTTTTTATGTGTATATAAATCCACAACCTGATCCAAGGTTCTATCGCTAACGGTTCAATTTCTACGCCAAAGTAGATGGGGTTAACCGACTAAAAGGGATAAGTGTCCATATCTAATGAACCAAGCAAGATAGAATCGATTTTGTTTTTGCAGATGATAGGTTTTTATGTGTATATTAATCCACAAGCTGATCCAAGGTTCTATCGTTAACGGTTCAATTTCTACGTCAAAGTGGGTGTTAACCGACTAAAAGGAATAAGTATCCATATCTATTGAACCAAGCAAGATAGAATCGATTTTGTTTTTGCAGATGATAGGTTTTTATGTGTATATAAATCCACAACCTGATCCAAGGTTCTATCGCTAACGGTTCAATTTCTACGCCAAAGTAGATGGGGTTAACCGACTAAAAGGGATAAGTGTCCATATCTAATGAACCAAGCAAGATAGAATCGATTTTGTTTTTGCAGATGATAGGTTTTTATGTGTATATTAATCCACAAGCTGATCCAAGGTTTTATCTTTTCCGGTTCAATTTCTACGCCAAAGTGGATGGGGTTAACCGACTAAAAGGGATAAGTGTCCATATCTTATGAACCAAGCAAGATAGAATCTATTTTGTTTTTGCAGATGATAGGTTTTTATGTGTATATTAATCCACAAACTGATACAAGGTTCTATATTTAACGGTTCAAATTCTACGTCAAGGTGGGTGGGGTTAACCGACTAAAAGGGATAAGTGTCCATATCTATTGAACCAAGCAAGATGGAATCGATTTTGTTTTTGCAGATGATAGGTTTTTATGTGTATATTAATCCACAAGCTGACCCAAGGTTCTATCGCTAACGGTTCAATTTCTACGTCATACTGGGTGGGGTTAACCGACTAAAAGGGATAAGTGTCCATATCTGATGAACCAAGCAAGATAGAATCGATTTTGTTATTGCAGATGATAGGTTTTTTGTGTATATAAATCCACAAACTGATACAAGGTTCTATCTTTAACGGTTCAATTTCTACGTCAAAGTGGGTGGGGTTAACCGACTAAAAGGAATAAGTATCCATATCTATTGAACCAAGCAAGATAGAATCGATTTTGTTTCTGCAGATGATAGGTTTTTATGTGTATATTAATCCACAAGCTGATCCAAGGTTCTATCGCTAACGGTTCAATTTCTACGTCAAAGTGGGTGGGGTTAACCGACTAAAAGGAATAAGTATCCATATCTATTGAACCAAGCAAGATAGAATCGATTTTATTTTTGCAGATGATAGGTTTTTATGTGTATATTAATCCACAAGCTGACCCAAGGTTCTATCGCTAACGGTTCAATTTCTACGTCATACTGGGTGGGGTTAACCGACTAAAAGGAATAAGTGTCCATATCGGATGAACCAAGCAAGATAGAATCGATTTTGTTTCTGCAGATGATAGGTTTTTATGTGTATATTAATCCACAAGCTGATCCAAGGTTCTATCGCTAACGGTTCAATTTCTACGCCAAAGTAGATGGGGTTAACCGACTAAAAGGGATAAGTGTCCATATCTATTGAACCAAGCAAGATGGAATCGATTTTGTTTTTGCAGATGATAGGTTTTTATGTGTATATTAATCCACAAGCTGAACCAAAGTTCTATCGCTAACGGTTCAATTTCTACGTCATACTGGGTGGGGTTAACCGACTAAAAGGGATAAGTGTCCATATCTGATGAACCAAGCAAGATAGAATCGATTTTGTTATTGCAGATGATAGGTTTTTATGTATATATAAATCCACAAACTGATACAAGGTTCTATCTTTAACGGTTCAATTTCTACGTCAAAGTGGGTGGGGTTAACCGACTAAAAGGAATAAGTATCCATATCTATTGAACCAAGCAAGATAGAATCGATTTTGTTTCTGCAGATGATAGGTTTTTATGTGTATATTAATCCACAAGCTGATCCAAGGTTCTATCGCTAACGGTTCAATTTCTACGCCAAAGTAGATGGGGTTAACCGACTAAAAGGGATAAGTGTCCATATCTATTGAACCAAGCAAGATGGAATCGATTTTGTTTTTGCAGATGATAGGTTTTTATGTGTATATTAATCCACAAGCTGACCCAAGGTTCTATCGCTAACGGTTCAATTTCTACGTCATACTGGGTGGGGTTAACCGACTAAAAGGGATAAGTGTCCATATCTGATGAACCAAGAAAGATAGAATCGATTTTGTTATTGCAGATGATAGGTTTTTATGTGTATATAAATCCACAAACTGATACAAGGTTCTATCTTTAACGGTTCAATTTTTACGTCAAAGTGGGTGGGGTTAACCGACTAAAAGGAATAAGTATCCATATCTATTGAACCAAGCAAGATAGAATCGATTTTGTTTCTGCAGATGATAGGTTTTTATGTGTATATTAATCCACAAGCTGATCCAAGGTTCTATCGCTAACGGTTCAATTTCTACGTCAAAGTGGGTGGGGTTAACCGACTAAAAGGAATAAGTATCCATATCTATTGAACCAAGCAAGATAGAATCGATTTTGTTTCTGCAGATGATAGGTTTTTATGTGTATATTAATCCACAAGCTGATCCAAGGTTCTATCGCTAACGGTTCAATTTCTACGTCAAAGTGGGTGGGGTTAACCGACTAAAAGGAATAAGTATCCATATCTATTGAACCAAGCAAGATAGAATCGATTTTGTTTTTTCAGATGATAGGTTTTTATGTGTATATTAATCCACAAACTGATACAAGGTTCTATCGCTAACGGTTCAATTTCTACGCCAAAGTAGATGGGGTTAACTGACTGCAAGGGATAAGTGTCCATATCTAATGGACCAAGCAAGATAGAATCGATTTTGTTTTTGCAGATGATAGGTTTTTATGCGTATATTAATACACAAGCTGATCCAAGGTTCTATCGCTAACGGTTCAATTTCTACGCCAAAGTAGATGGGGTTAACCGACTAAAAGGGATAAGTGTCCATATCTAATGAACCAAGCAAGATAGAATCGATTTTGTTTTTGCAGATGATAGGTTTTTATGTGTATATTAATCCACAAGCTGATCCAAGGTTCTATCGTTAACGGTTCAATTTCTACGTCAAAGTGGGTGTTAACCGACTAAAAGGAATAAGTGTCCATATCTATTGAACCAAGCAAGATAGAATCGACTTTGTTTCTCCAGATTATAGGTTTTTATGAGTGTATTAATCCACAAGCTGATCCAAGGTTCTATCGCTAACGGTTCAATTTCTACGTCAAAGTGGGTGGGGTTAACCGACTAAAAGGAATAAGTATCCATATCTATTGAACCAAGGAAGATAGAATCGATTTTGTTTTTGCAGATGATAGGTTTTTATGTGTATATTAATCCACAAGCTGATCCAAGGTTCTATCGCTAACGGTTCAATTTCTACGTCAAAGTGGGTGGGGTTAACCGACTAAAAGGAATAAGTATCCATATCTATTGAACCAAGCAAGATAGAATCGATTTTGTTTTTGCAGGTGATAGGTTTTTATGCGTATATTAATACACAAGCTGATCCAAGGTTCTATCGCTAACGGTTCAATTTCTACGCCAAAGTAGATGGGGTTAACCGACTAAAAGGGATAAGTGTCCATATCTAATGAACCAAGCAAGATATAATCGATTTTGTTTTTGCAGATGATAGGTTTTTATGTGTATATTAATCCACAAGCTGATCCAAGGTTCTATCATTAACAGTTAAATTTCTACGTCAAAGTGGGTGGGGTTAACCGAATAAAAGGGATAAGTGTCCATATCTATTGAACCAAGCAAGATAGAATCGACTTTGTTTCTCCAGATTATAGGTTTTTATGTGTGTATTAATCCACAAGCTGATCCAAGGTTCTATCGTTAACGGTTCAATTTCTACGTCAAAGTGGGTGGGGTTAACCGACTAAAAGGAATAAGTATCCATATCTATTGAACAAAGCAAGATAGAATCGATTTTGTTTTTGCAGATGATATGTTTTTATGTGTATATTAATCCACAAGCTGATCCAAAGTTCTATCGTTAACGATTCAATTTCTACGTCAAAGTGGATGGGGTTAACTGACTAAAGGGGATAAGTGTCCACATCTATTGTGGGTCGGGTTAACCGACTAAAAGGGATAAGTGTCCATATCTATTGAACCAAGCAAGATAGAATCGATTTTGTTTTTGTAGATGATAGGTTTTTATGTGTATATTAATCCACAAGCTGATCGAAGGTTCTATCGTTAACGGTTCAATTTCTACGTCAAAGTGGGCGGGGTTAACCGACTAAAAGGGATAAGTGTCCATATCTATTGAACCAAGCAAGATAGAATCGACTTTGTTTCTGCACATGATAGGTTTTTATGTGTATATTAATCCACAAGCTGATCCAAGGTTCTATCGTTAACGGTTCAATTTCTACGTCAAAGTGGGTGGGGTTAACCGACTAAAAGGAATAAGTATCCATATCTATTGAACCAAGCAAGATAGAATCGACTTTGTTTCTGCACATGATAGGTTTTTATGTGTGTATTAATCCACAAGCTGATCCAAGGATCTATCGTTAACGGTTCAATTTCCATATCTATTGAACCAAGCAAGATAGAATCGATTTTGTTTTTGCAGATGATAGGTTTTTATGTGTATATTAATCCACAAGCTGATCCAAGGTTCTATCGTTAGCGGTTAAATTTCTACGTCAAAGTAGGTGGGGTTAACCGAATAAAAGGGATAAGTGTCCATATCTATTGAACCAAGCAAGATAGAATCGACTTTGTTTCTGCAGATTATAGGTTTTTATGTGTGTATTAATCCACAAGCTGATCCAAGGTTCTATCGTTAACGGTTCAATTTCTACGTCAAAGTGGGTGGGGTTAACCGACTAAAAGGAATAAGTATCCATATCTATTGAACCAAGCAAGATAGAATCGATTTTGTTTTTGCAGATGATAGGTTTTTATGTGTATATTAATCCAAAAGCTGATCCAAGGTTCTATCGCTAACGGTTCAATTTCTACGCCAAAGTAGATGGGGTTAACCGACTAAAAGGGATAAGTGTCCATATCTAATGAACCAAGCAAGATAGAATCGATTTTGTTTTTGCAGATGATAGGTTTTTATGTGTATATTAATCCACAAGCTGATCCAAGGTTCTATCGTTAACGGTTCAATTTCTACGTCAAAGTGGGTGTTAACCGACTAAAAGGAATAAGTATCCATATCTATTGAACCAAGCAAGATAGAATCGATTTTGTTTTTGCAGATGATAGGTTTTTATGTGTATATTAATCCACAAACTGATACAAGGTTCTATCTTTAACGGTTCAATTTCTACGTCAAAGTGGGTGTTAACCGACTAAAAGGAATAAGTATCCATACCTATTGAACCAAACAAGATAGAATCGATTTTGCTTTTGCAGATGATAGGTTTTTATGTGTGTATTAATCCACAAGCTGATCCAAGGTTCTATCGTTAACGATTCAATTTCTACGTCAAAATGGATGGGGTTAACCGACTAAAAGGAATAAGTATCCATATCTATTGAACCAAGCAAGATAGAATCGATTTTGTTTTTGCAGATGATAGGTTTTTATGTGTGTATTAATCCACAAGCTGATCCAAGGTTCTATCGCTAACGGTTCAATTTCTACGTCAAAGTGGGTGGGGTTAACCGACTAAAAGGAATAAGTATCCATATCTATTGAACCAAGCAAGATAGAATCGATTTTGTTTCTGCAGATGATAGGTTTTTATGTGTATATTAATCCACAAGCTGATCCAAGGTTCTATCGCTAACGGTTCAATTTCTACGTCAAAGTGGGTGGGGTTAACCGACTAAAAGGAATAAGTATCCATATCTATTGAACCAAGCAAGATAGAATCGATTTTGTTTTTTCAGATGATAGGTTTTTATGTGTATATTAATCCACAAACTGATACAAGGTTCTATCGCTAACGGTTCAATTTCTACGCCAAAGTAGATGGGGTTAACTGACTGAAAGGGATAAGTGTCCATATCTAATGGACCAAGCAAGATAGAATCGATTTTGTTTTTGCAGATGATAGGTTTTTATGCGTATATTAATACACAAGCTGATCCAAGGTTCTATCGCTAACGGTTCAATTTCTACGCCAAAGTAGATGGGGTTAACCGACTAAAAGGGATAAGTGTCCATATCTAATGAACCAAGCAAGATAGAATCGATTTTGTTTTTGCAGATGATAGGTTTTTATGTGTATATTAATCCACAAGCTGATCCAAGGTTCTATCGTTAACGGTTCAATTTCTACGTCAAAGTGGGTGTTAACCGACTAAAAGGAATAAGTGTCCATATCTATTGAACCAAGCAAGATAGAATCGACTTTGTTTCTCCAGATTATAGGTTTTTATGAGTGTATTAATCCACAAGCTGATCCAAGGTTCTATCGCTAACGGTTCAATTTCTACGTCAAAGTGGGTGGGGTTAACCGACTAAAAGGAATAAGTATCCATATCTATTGAACCAAGGAAGATAGAATCGATTTTGTTTTTGCAGATGATAGGTTTTTATGTGTATATTAATCCACAAGCTGATCCAAGGTTCTATCGCTAACGGTTCAATTTCTACGTCAAAGTGGGTGGGGTTAACCGACTAAAAGGAATAAGTATCCATATCTATTGAACCAAGCAAGATAGAATCGATTTTGTTTTTGCAGGTGATAGGTTTTTATGCGTATATTAATACACAAGCTGATCCAAGGTTCTATCGCTAACGGTTCAATTTCTACGCCAAAGTAGATGGGGTTAACCGACTAAAAGGGATAAGTGTCCATATCTAATGAACCAAGCAAGATATAATCGATTTTGTTTTTGCAGATGATAGGTTTTTATGTGTATATTAATCCACAAGCTGATCCAAGGTTCTATCATTAACAGTTAAATTTCTACGTCAAAGTGGGTGGGGTTAACCGAATAAAAGGGATAAGTGTCCATATCTATTGAACCAAGCAAGATAGAATCGACTTTGTTTCTCCAGATTATAGGTTTTTATGTGTGTATTAATCCACAAGCTGATCCAAGGTTCTATCGTTAACGGTTCAATTTCTACGTCAAAGTGGGTGGGGTTAACCGACTAAAAGGAATAAGTATCCATATCTATTGAACAAAGCAAGATAGAATCGATTTTGTTTTTGCAGATGATAGGTTTTTATGTGTATATTAATCCACAAGCTGATCCAAAGTTCTATCGTTAACGATTCAATTTCTACGTCAAAGTGGATGGGGTTAACTGACTAAAGGGGATAAGTGTCCACATCTATTGTGGGTCGGGTTAACCGACTAAAAGGGATAAGTGTCCATATCTATTGAACCAAGCAAGATAGAATCGATTTTGTTTTTGTAGATGATAGGTTTTTATGTGTATATTAATCCACAAGCTGATCGAAGGTTCTATCGTTAACGGTTCAATTTCTACGTCAAAGTGGGCGGGGTTAACCGACTAAAAGGGATAAGTGTCCATATCTATTGAACCAAGCAAGATAGAATCGACTTTGTTTCTGCACATGATAGGTTTTTATGTGTATATTAATCCACAAGCTGATCCAAGGTTCTATCGTTAACGGTTCAATTTCTACGTCAAAGTGGGTGGGGTTAACCGACTAAAAGGAATAAGTATCCATATCTATTGAACCAAGCAAGATAGAATCGACTTTGTTTCTGCACATGATAGGTTTTTATGTGTGTATTAATCCACAAGCTGATCCAAGGATCTATCGTTAACGGTTCAATTTCCATATCTATTGAACCAAGCAAGATAGAATCGATTTTGTTTTTGCAGATGATAGGTTTTTATGTGTATATTAATCCACAAGCTGATCCAAGGTTCTATCGTTAGCGGTTAAATTTCTACGTCAAAGTAGGTGGGGTTAACCGAATAAAAGGGATAAGTGTCCATATCTATTGAACCAAGCAAGATAGAATCGACTTTGTTTCTGCAGATTATAGGTTTTTATGTGTGTATTAATCCACAAGCTGATCCAAGGTTCTATCGTTAACGGTTCAATTTCTACGTCAAAGTGGGTGGGGTTAACCGACTAAAAGGAATAAGTATCCATATCTATTGAACCAAGCAAGATAGAATCGATTTTGTTTTTGCAGATGATAGGTTTTTATGTGTATATTAATCCAAAAGCTGATCCAAGGTTCTATCGCTAACGGTTCAATTTCTACGCCAAAGTAGATGGGGTTAACCGACTAAAAGGGATAAGTGTCCATATCTAATGAACCAAGCAAGATAGAATCGATTTTGTTTTTGCAGATGATAGGTTTTTATGTGTATATTAATCCACAAGCTGATCCAAGGTTCTATCGTTAACGGTTCAATTTCTACGTCAAAGTGGGTGTTAACCGACTAAAAGGAATAAGTATCCATATCTATTGAACCAAGCAAGATAGAATCGATTTTGTTTTTGCAGATGATAGGTTTTTATGTGTATATTAATCCACAAACTGATACAAGGTTCTATCTTTAACGGTTCAATTTCTACGTCAAAGTGGGTGTTAACCGACTAAAAGGAATAAGTATCCATACCTATTGAACCAAACAAGATAGAATCGATTTTGCTTTTGCAGATGATAGGTTTTTATGTGTGTATTAATCCACAAGCTGATCCAAGGTTCTATCGTTAACGATTCAATTTCTACGTCAAAATGGATGGGGTTAACCGACTAAAAGGAATAAGTATCCATATCTATTGAACCAAGCAAGATAGAATCGATTTTGTTTTTGCAGATGATAGGTTTTTATGTGTGTATTAATCCACAAGCTGATCCAAGGTTCTATCGTTAACGATTCAATTTCTACGTCAGAGTGGATGGGGTTAACCGACTAAAAGGGATAAGTGTCCATATCTAATGAACCAAGCAAGATATAATAGATTTTGTTTTTGCAGATGATAGGTTTTTATGTGTATATTAATCCACAAACTGATACAAGGTTCTATCTTTAACGGTTCAATTTCTACGTCAAAGTGGGTGGGGTTAACCGACTAAAAGGAATAAGTATCCATATCTATTGAACCAAGCAAGATATAATCGATTTTTTTTTTTTTGCAGATGATAGGTTTTTATGTGTATATTAATCCACAAGCTGATCCAAGGTTCTATCGTTAACGGTTCAATTTCTACGTCAAAGTGGGTGTTAACCGACTAAAAGGATTAAGCATCCATATCTATTGAACCAAACAAGATAGAATCGATTTTGTTTTTGCAGATTATAGGTTTTTATGTGTGTATTAATCCACAAGCTGATCCAAGGTTCTATCGTTAACGATTCAATTTCTACGTTAAAGTGGATGGGGTTAACCGACTAAAAGGGATAAGTGTCCACATCTATTATGGGTGGGGTTAACCGACTAAAAGGGATAAGTGTCCATATCTATTGAAGCAAGCAAGATAGAATCGACTTTGTTTCTGCAGATGATAGGTTTTATGTGTATATTAATCCACAAGCTGATCCAAGGTTCTATCGTTAACGATTAAATTTCTACGTCAAAGTGGATGGGGTTAACTGACTAAAGGGGATAAGTGTCCAAATCTATTGTGGGTGGGGTTAACCGACTAAAAGGTATAAGGGTCCATATCTATTGAACCAAGCAATATAGAATCGATTTTGTTTTTGCAGATCATAGGTTTTTATGTGTATATTAATCCACAAGCTGATCGAAGGTTCTATCGTTAACGGTTCAATTTCTACGTCAAAGTGGGTGGGGTTAACCGACTAAAAGGGATAAGTGTCCATATCTATTGAAACAAGCAAGATAGAATCGACTTTGTTTCTGCACATGATAGGTTTTTATGTGTATATTAATCCACAAGCTGATCCAAGGTTCTATCGTTAACGGTTCAATTTCTACGTCAAAGTTGGTGGGGTTAACCGACTAAAAGGAATAAATATCCATATCTATTGAACCAAGCAAGATATAATCGATTTTGTTTTTGCAGATGATAGGTTTTTATGTGTGTATTAATCCACAAGCTGATCCAAGGTTCTATCGTTAACGGTTAAATTTCTACGTCAAAGTGGGTGGGGTTAACCGAATAAAAGGGATAAGTGTCCATATCTATTGAACCAAGCAAGATAGGATCGACTTTGTTTCTGCAGATTATAGGTTTTTATGTATGTATTAATCCACAAGCTGATCCAAGGTTCTATCGTTAACGGTTCAATTTCTACGTCAAAGTGGGTGGGGTTAACCGACTAAAAGGAATAAGTATCCATATCTATTGAACCAAGCAAGATAGAATCGATTTTGTTTTTGCAGATGATAGGTTTTTATGTGTATATTAATCCACAAGCTGATCCAAGGTTCTATCGTTAACGTTTCAATTTCTACGTCAAAGTGGATGGGGTTAACCGACTAAAAGGGATAAGTGTCCACATCTATTGTGGGTGGGGTTAACCGACTAAAAGGGATAAGTGTCCATATCTATTGAACCAAGCAAGATAGAATCGATTTTGTTTCTGCAAATGATAGGTTTTTATGTGTATATTAATCCACAAGCTGATCCAAGGTTCTATCGTTAACGATTCAATTTCTACGTCAAAGTGGATGGGGTTAACCGACTAAAAGGGATAAGTGTCCACATCTATTGTGGGTGGGGTTAACCGACTAAAAGGGATAAGTGTCCATATCTATTGAAACAAGCAAGATAGAATCGACTTTGTTTCTGCAGATGATAGGTTTTATGTGTATATTAATCCACAAGCTGATCCAAGGTTCTATCGTTAACGATTAAATTTCTACGTCAAAGTGGATGGGGTTAACTGACTAAAGGGGATAAGTGTCCAAATCTATTGTGGGTGGGGTTAACCGACTAAAAGGTATAAGGGTCCATATCTATTGAACCAAGCAATATAGAATCGATTTTGTTTTTGCAGATGATAGGTTTTTATGTGTGTATTAATCCACAAGCTGATCCAAGGTTCTATCGTTAACGGTTAAATTTCTACGTCAAAGTGGGTGGGGTTAACCGAATAAAAGGGATAAGTGTCCATATCTATTGAACCAAGCAAGATAGAATCGATTTTTTTTCTGCAGATGATAGGTTTTTATGTGTATATTAATCCACAAGCTGAACCAAGGTTCTATCGCTAACGGTTCGATTGCTACGTCATACTGGGTGGGGTTAACCGACTAAAAGGGATAAGTGTCCATAGTTATTTAACCAAGCAAGATAGAATCGATTTTATTTTTGAAGATGGTAGGTTTTTATGTGTATATTAAACCACAAGCTGATTCAAGGTTCTGTCGCTAACGGTTCAATTTCTATGTCATACTGGGTAGGGTTAACCGACTAAAAGGGATAAGTGTCCATATTTATTGAAGCAAGCAAGATATAATCGATTTTATTTTTGCAGATGGTAGGTTTTTATGTGTATATTAATCCACAAGCTGATACAAGGCTCTATCGTTAACGGTTCATTTTCTACGTAAAAGTGGGTGGGGTTAACCGACTAAAAGGGATAAGTGTCCATATCTATTTAACGAAGCAAGATAGAATCGACTTTGTTTCTGCACATGATAGGTTTTTATGTGTATATTAATCCACAAGCTGATACAAGGTTCTATCGTTAACGGTTCAATTTCTACGTCAAAATGGGTGTTAACCGACTAAAAGGAATAAGTATCCATATCTATTGAACCAAACAAGATAGAATCGATTTTGTTTTTGCAGATGATAGGTTTTTATGTGTATATAAATCCACAACCTGATCCAAGGTTCTATCGCTAACGGTTCAATTTCTACGTCAAAGTGGGTGGGGTTAACCGACTAAAAGGAATAAGTATCCATATCTATTGAACCAAGCAAGATAGAATCCATTTTGTTTTTGCAAATGATAGTTTTTTATGTGTATATTAATTCACAAGCTGATCCAAGGTTCTATCGCTAACGGTTCAATTTCTACGCCAAAGTGGATGGGGTTAACCGACTAAAAGGGATAAGTGTCCATATCTAATGAACCAAGCAAGATAGAATCGATTTTTTTTCTGCAGATGATAGGTTTTTATGTGTATATTAATCCACAAGCTGAACCAAGGTTCTATCGCTAACGGTTCGATTGCTACGTCATACTGGGTGGGGTTAACCGACTAAAAGGGATAAGTGTCCATAGTTATTTAACCAAGCAAGATAGAATCGATTTTTTTTCTGCAGATGATAGGTTTTTATGTGTATATTAATCCACAAGCTGAACCAAGGTTCTATCGCTAACGGTTCGATTGCTACGTCATACTGGGTGGGGTTAACCGACTAAAAGGGATAAGTGTCCATAGTTATTTAACCAAGCAAGATAGAATCGATTTTATTTTTGCAGATGGTAGGTTTTTATGTGTATATTAATCCACAAGCTGATACAAGGCTCTATCGTTAACGGTTAATTTTCTACGTAAAAGTGGGTGGGGTTAACCGACTAAAAGGGATAAGTGTCCATATCTATTTAACGAAGCAAGATAGAATCGACTTTGTTTCTGCACATGATAGGTTTTTATGTGTATATTAATCCACAAGCTGATACAAGGTTCTATCGTTAACGGTTCAATTTCTACGTCAAAATGGGTGTTAACCGACTAAAAGGAATAAGTATCCATATCTATTGAACCAAACAAGATAGAATCGATTTTGTTTTTGCAGATGATAGGTTTTTATGTGTGTATTAATCCACAAGCTGATCCAAGGTTCTATCGTTAACGATTCAATTTCTACGTCAAAGTGGATGGGGTTAACCGACTAAAAGGGATAAGTGTCCACATCTATTATGGGTGGGGTTAACCGACTAAAAGGGATAAGAGTCCATATCTATTGAACCAAGCAAGATAGAATCGACTTTGTTTCTGCAGATGATAGGTTTTATGTGTATATTAATCCACAAGCTGATCCAAGGTTCTATCGTTAACGATTCAATTTCTACGTCAAAGTGGATGGGGTTAACTGACTAAAAGGGATAAGTGTCCACATCTATTGTGGGTGGCGTTAGCCGACTAAAAGGTATAAGTGTCCATATCTATTGAACCAAGCAAGATAGAATCGATTTTGTTTTTGCAGATGATAGGTTTTTATGTGTATATTAATCCACAAGCTGATCCAAGGTTCTATCATTAACGGTTCAATTTCTACGTCAAAGTGGGTGGGGTTAACCGACTAAAAGGGATAAGTGTCCATATCTATTGAACCAAGCAAGATAGAATCGACTTTGTTTCTGCACATGATAGGTTTTTATGTGTATATTAATCCACAAGCTGATCCAAGGTTCTATCGTTAACGGTTCAATTTCTACGTCAAAGTGGGTGGGGTTAACCGACTAAAAGGAATAAGTATCCATATCTATTGAACCAAGCAAGATATAATCGATTTTGTTTTTGCAGATGATAGGTTTTTATGTGTATATAAATCCACAACCTGATCCAAGGTTCTATCGTTAACGATTCAATTTCTACGTAAAAGTTGATGGGGTTAACCGACTAAAAGGGATAAGTGTCCACATCTATTGAACCAAGCAAGATAGAATCGATTTTGTTTCTGCAGATGATAGGTTTTTATGTGTATATTAATCCACAAGCTGATCCAAGGTTCTATCGTTAAGGATTCAATTTCTACGTCAAAGTGGATGGGGTTAACCAACTAAAAGGGTTAAGTGTCCACATCTATTGTAGGTGGGGTTAACCGGCTAAAAGGGATAAGTGTCCATATCTATTGAACCAAGCAAGATAGAATCGATTTGGTTTTTGCAGATGATAGGTTTTATGTCTATATTAATCCACAAGCTGATCCAAGGTTCTATCGTTAACGATTCAATTTCTACGTCAAAGTGGATGGGGTTAACCGACTAAAAGGGATAAGTGTCCACATCTATTATGGGTGGGGTTAACCGACTAAAAGGGATAAGTGTCCATATCTATTGAACCAAGCAAGATAGAATCGATTTTGTTTCTGCAGATGATAGGTTTTTATATGTATATTAATCCACAAGCTGATCCAAGGTTCTATCGTTAAGGATTCAATTTCTACGTCAAAGTGGATGGGGTTAACCGACTAAAAGGGATAAGTGTCCACATCTATTGTAGGTGGGGTTAACCGGCTAAAAGGGATAAGTGTCCATATCTATTGAACCAAGCAAGATAGAATCGATTTGGTTTTTGCAGATGATAGGTTTTTATGTCTATATTAATCCACAAGCTGATCCAAGGTTCTATCGTTAACCATTCAATTTCTACGTCAAAGTGGATGGGGTTAACCGACTAAAAGGGATAAGTGTCCACATCTATTATGGGTGGGGTTAACCGACTAAAAGGGATAAGTGTCCATATCTATTGAACCAAGCAAGATAGAATCGATTTTGTTTCTGCAGATGATAGGTTTTTATATGTATATTAATCCACAAGCTGATCCAAGGTTCTATCGTTTAGGATTCAATTTCTACGTCAAAGTGGATGGGGTTAACCGACTAAAAGGGATAAGTGTCCACATCTATTGTAGGTGGGGTTAACCGGCTAAAAGGGATAAGTGTCCACATCTATTGTAGGTGGGGTTAACCGACTAAAGGGGATAAGTGTCCACATCTATTGAACCAAGCAAGATAGAATCGATTTTGTTTCTGCAGATGATAGGTTTTTATGTGTATATTAATCCACAAGCTGATCCAAGGTTCTATCGTTAACGATTCAATTTCTACGTCAAAGTTGATGGGGTTAACCGACTAAAAGGGATAAGTGTCCACATCTATTGAACCAAGCAAGATAGAATCGATTTTGTTTCTGCAGATGATAGGTTTTTATATGTATATTAATCCACAAGCTGATCCAAGGTTCTATCGTTAAGGATTCAATTTCTACGTCAAAGTGGATGGGGTTAACCGACTAAAAGGGATAAGTGTCCACATCTATTGTAGGTGGGGTTAACCGGCTAAAAGGGATAAGTGTCCATATCTACTGAACCAAGCAAGATAGAATCGATTTGGTTTTTGCAGATGATAGGTTTTTATGTCTATATTAATCCACAAGCTGATCCAAGGTTCTATCGTTAACGATTCAATTTCTACGTCAAAGTGGATGGGGTTAACCGACTAAAAGGGATAAGTGTCCACATCTATTGTAGGTGGGGTTAACCGGCTAAAAGGGATAAGTGTCCACATCTATTGAACCAAGCAAGATAGAATCGATTTTGTTTCTGCAGATGATAGGTTTTTATATGTATATTAATCCACAAGCTGATCCAAGGTTCTATCGTTAAGGATTCAATTTCTACGTCAAAGTGGATGGGGTTAACCGACTAAAAGGGATAAGTGTCCACATCTATTGTAGGTGGGGTTAACCGGCTAAAAGGGATAAGTGTCCATATCTATTGAACCAAGCAAGATAGAATCGATTTGGTTTTTGCAGATGATAGGTTTTTATGTCTATATTAATCCACAAGCTGATCCAAGGTTCTATCGTTAACGATTCAATTTCTACGTCAAAGTGGATGGGGTTAACCGACTAAAAGGGATAAGTGTCCACATCTATTATGGGTGGGGTTAACCGACTAAAAGGGATACGTGTCCATATCTATTGAACCAAGCAAGATAGAATCGACTTTGTTGATAGGTTTTTTGTGTATATTAATCCACAAGCTGATCCAAGGTTCTATCGTTAACGATTCAATTTCTACGTCAAAGTGGGTGGGGTTAACCGACTAAAAGGGATAAGTGTCCATATCTAATGAACCAAGCAAGATAGAATCTATTTTGTTTTTGCAGATGATAAGTTTTTATGTGTATATTAATCCACAAACTGATACAAGGTTCTATCGTTAGCGGTTAAATTTCTACGTCAAAGTGGGTGGGGTTAACCGAATAAAAGGGATAAGTGTCCATATCTATTGAACCAAGCAAGATAGAATCGACTTTGTTGATAGGTTTTATGTGTATATTAATCCACAAGCTGATCCAAGGTTCTATCTTTAACGGTTCAATTCTACGCCAAAGTGGATGGGGTTAAACGACTAAAAGGGATAAGTGTCCACATCTATTATGGGTGGGGTTAACCGACTAAAAGGGATAAGTGTCCATACCTATTGAACCAAGCAAGATAGAATCGACTTTGTTGATAGGTTTTATGTGTATAGTAATCCACAAGCTGATCCAAGGTTCTATCGTTAACGATTCAATTTCTACGTCAAAGTGGGTGGGGTTAACCGACTAAAAGGGATAAGTGTCCATATCTATTGAACCAAGCTAGATAGAATCGGTTTTGTTTTTGCAGATGATAGGTTTTTATGTGTATATTAATCCACAAGCTGATCCAAGGTTCTATCGTTAACGATTCAATTTCTACGTCAAAGTGGATGGGGTTAACCGACTAAAAGGGATAAGTGTCCACATCTATTATGGGTGGGGTTAACCGACTAAAAGGGATAAGTGTCCATATCTATTGAACCAAGCAAGATAGAATCGACTTTGTTGATAGGTTTTATGTGTATATTAATCCACAAGCTGATCCAAGGTTCTATCGTTAACGATTCAATTTCTACGTCAAAGTGGGTGGGGTTAACCGACTAAAAGGGATAAGTGTCCATATCTATTGAACCAAGCAAGATAGAATCGATTTTGTTTTTGCAGATGATAGGTTTTTATGTGTATATTAATCCACAAGCTGATACAAGGTTCTATCTTTTCCGGTTCAATTTCTACGCCAAAGTGGATGGGGTTAACCGACTAAAAGTGATAAGTGTCCATATCTTATGAACCAAGCAAGATAGAATCTATTTTGTTTTTGCAGATGATAGGTTTTTATGTGTATATTAATCCACAAACTGATACAAGGTTCTATCTTTAACGGTTCAAATTCTACGTCAAGGTGGGTGGGGTTAACCGACTAAAAGGGATAAGTGTCCATATCTATTGAACCAAGCAAGATGGAATCGATTTTGTTTTTGCAGATGATAGGTTTTTATGTGTATATTAATCCACAAGCTGACCCAAGGTTCTATCGCTAACGGTTCAATTTCTACGTCATACTGGGTGGGGTTAACCGACTAAAAGGGATAAGTGTCCATATCTGATGAACCAAGCAAGATAGAATCGATTTTGTTATTGCAGATGATAGGTTTTTTGTGTATATAAATCCACAAACTGATACAAGGTTCTATCTTTAACGGTTCAATTTCTACGTCAAAGTGGGTGGGGTTAACCGACTAAAAGGAATAAGTATCCATATCTATTGAACCAAGCAAGATAGAATCGATTTTGTTTCTGCAGATGATAGGTTTTTATGTGTATATTAATCCACAAGCTGATCCAAGGTTCTATCGCTAACGGTTCGATTTCTACGTCAAAGTGGGTGGGGTTAACCGACTAAAAGGAATAAGTATCCATATCTATTGAACCAAGCAAGATAGAATCGATTTTATTTTTGCAGATGATAGGTTTTTATGTGTATATTAATCCACAAGCTGACCCAAGGTTCTATCGCTAACGGTTCAATTTCTACGTCATACTGGGTGGGGTTAACCGACTAAAAGGAATAAGTGTCCATATCTGATGAACCAAGCAAGATAGAATCGATTTTGTTTCTGCAGATGATAGGTTTTTATGTGTATATTAATCCACAAGCTGATCCAAGGTTCTATCGCTAACGGTTCAATTTCTACGCCAAAGTAGATGGGGTTAACCGACTAAAAGGGATAAGTGTCCATATCTATTGAACCAAGCAAGATGGAATCGATTTTGTTTTTGCAGATGATAGGTTTTTATGTGTATATTAATCCACAAGCTGACCCAAAGTTCTATCGCTAACGGTTCAATTTCTACGTCATACTGGGTGGGGTTAACCGACTAAAAGGGATAAGTGTCCATATCTGATGAACCAAGCAAGATAGAATCGATTTTGTTATTGCAGATGATAGGTTTTTATGTATATATAAATCCACAAACTGATACAAGGTTCTATCTTTAACGGTTCAATTTCTACGTCAAAGTGGGTGGGGTTAACCGACTAAAAGGAATAAGTATCCATAGCTATTGAACCAAGCAAGATAGAATCGATTTTGTTTCTGCAGATGATAGGTTTTTATGTGTATATTAATCCACAAGCTGATCCAAGGTTCTATCGCTAACGGTTCAATTTCTACGCCAAAGTAGATGGGGTTAACCGACTAAAAGGGATAAGTGTCCATATCTATTGAACCAAGCAAGATGGAATCGATTTTGTTTTTGCAGATGATAGGTTTTTATGTGTATATTAATCCACAAGCTGACCCAAGGTTCTATCGCTAACGGTTCAATTTCTACGTCATACTGGGTGGGGTTAACCGACCAAAAGGGATAAGTGTCCATATCTGATGAACCAAGCAAGATAGAATCGATTTTGTTATTGCAGATGATAGGTTTTTATGTGTATATAAATCCACAAACTGATACAAGGTTCTATCTTTAACGGTTCAATTTTTACGTCAAAGTGGGTGGGGTTAACCGACTAAAAGGAATAAGTATCCATATCTATTGAACCAAGCAAGATAGAATCGATTTTGTTTCTGCAGATGATAGGTTTTTATGTGTATATTAATCCACAAGCTGATCCAAGGTTCTATCGCTAACGGTTCAATTTCTACGTCAAAGTGGGTGGGGTTAACCGACTAAAAGGAATAAGTATCCATATCTATTGAACCAAGCAAGATAGAATCGATTTTGTTTCTGCAGATGATAGGTTTTTATGTGTATATTAATCCACAAGCTGATCCAAGGTTCTATCGCTAACGGTTCAATTTCTACGTCAAAGTGGGTGGGGTTAACCGACTAAAAGGAATAAGTATCCATATCTATTGAACCAAGCAAGATAGAATCGATTTTGTTTTTGCAGATGATAGGTTTTTATGTGTATATTAATCCACAAACTGATACAAGGTTCTATCGCTAACGGTTCAATTTCTACGCCAAAGTAGATGGGGTTAACTGACTGAAAGGGATAAGTGTCCATATCTAATGGACCAAGCAAGATAGAATCGATTTTGTTTTTGCAGGTGATAGGTTTTTATGCGTATATTAATACACAAGCTGATCCAAGGTTCTATCGCTAACGGTTCAATTTCTACGCCAAAGTAGATGGGGTTAACCGACTAAAAGGGATAAGTGTCCATATCTAATGAACCAAGCAAGATAGAATCGATTTTGTTTTTGCAGATGATAGGTTTTTATGTGTATATTAATCCACAAGCTGATCCAAGGTTCTATCGTTAACGGTTCAATTTCTACGTCAAAGTGGGTGTTAACCGACTAAAAGGAATAAGTGTCCATATCTATTGAACCAAGCAAGATAGAATCGACTTTGTTTCTCCAGATTATAGGTTTTTATGTGTGTATTAATCCACAAGCTGATCCAAGGTTCTATCGCTAACGGTTCAATTTCTACGTCAAAGTGGGTGGGGTTAACCGACTAAAAGGAATAAGTATCCATATCTATTGAACCAAGCAAGATAGAATCGATTTTGTTTTTGCAGATGATAGGTTTTTATGTGTATATTAATCCACAAGCTGATCCAAGGTTCTATCGCTAACGGTTCAATTTCTACGTCAAAGTGGGTGGGGTTAACCGACTAAAAGGAATAAGTATCCATATCTATTGAACCAAGCAAGATAGAATCGATTTTGTTTTTGCAGGTGATAGGTTTTTATGCGTATATTAATACACAAGCTGATCCAAGGTTCTATCGCTAACGGTTCAATTTCTACGCCAAAGTAGATGGGGTTAACCGACTAAAAGGGATAAGTGTCCATATCTAATGAACCAAGCAAGATAGAATCGATTTTGTTTTTGCAGATGATAGGTTTTTATGTGTATATTAATCCACAAGCTGATCCAAGGTTCTATCGTTAACAGTTAAATTTCTACGTCAAAGTGGGTGGGGTTAACCGAATAAAAGGGATAAGTGTCCATATCTATTGAACCAAGCAAGATAGAATCGACTTTGTTTCTCCAGATTATAGGTTTTTATGTGTGTATTAATCCACAAGCTGATCCAAGGTTCTATCGTTAACGGTTCAATTTCTACGTCAAAGTGGGTGGGGTTAACCGACTAAAAGGAATAAGTATCCATATCTATTGAACAAAGCAAGATAGAATCGATTTTGTTTTTGCAGATGATAGGTTTTTATGTGTATATTAATCCACAAGCTAATCCAAGGTTCTATCGTTAACGGTTAAATTTCTATGTCAAAGTGGGTGGGGTTAACCGACTAAAAGGGATAAGTGTCCATATCTAATGGACCAAGCAAGATAGAATCGATTTTTTTTTTGCAGATGATAGGTTTTTATCTGTATATTAATCCACAAGCTGATCCAAGGTTCTATCGCTAACGGTTCAATTTCTACGCCAAAGTAGATGGGGTTAACCGACTAAAAGGGATAAGTGTCCATATCTAATGAACCAAGCAAGATAGAATCGATTTTGTTTTTGCAGATGATAGGTTTTTATGTGTATATTAATCCACAAGCTGATCCAAAGTTCTATCGTTAACGATTCAATTTCTACGTCAAAGTGGATGGGGTTAACTGACTAAAGGGGATAAGTGTCCACATCTATTGTGGGTGGGGTTAACCGACTAAAAGGGATAAGTGTCCATATCTATTGAACCAAGCAAGATAGAATCGATTTTGTTTTTGCAGATGATGGGTTTTTATGTGTATATTAATCCACAAGCTGATCGAAGGTTCTATCGTTAACGGTTCAATTTCTACGTCAAAGTGGGTGGGGTTAACCGACTAAAAGGGATAAGTGTCCATATCTATTGAACCAAGCAAGATAGAATCGACTTTGTTTCTGCACATGATAGGTTTTTATGTGTATATTAATCCACAAGCTGATCCAAGGTTCTATCGTTAACGGTTCAATTTCTACGTCAAAGTGGGTGGGGTTAACCGACTAAAAGGAATAAGTATCCATATCTATTGAACCAAGCAAGATAGAATCGACTTTGTTTCTGCACATGATAGGTTTTTATGTGTGTATTAATCCACAAGCTGATCCAAGGTTCTATCGTTAACGGTTCAATTTCCATATCTATTGAACCAAGCAAGATAGAATCGATTTTGTTTTTGCAGATGATAGGTTTTTATGTGTATATTAATCCACAAGCTGATCCAAGGTTCTATCGTTAACGGTTAAATTTCTACGTCAAAGTAGGTGGGGTTAACCGAATAAAAGGGATAAGTGTCCATATCTATTGAACCAAGCAAGATAGAATCGACTTTGTTTCTGCAGATTATAGGTTTTTATGTGTGTATTAATCCACAAGCTGATCCAAGGTTCTATCGTTAACGGTTCAATTTCTACGTCAAAGTGGGTGGGGTTAACCGACTAAAAGGAATAAGTATCCATATCTATTGAACCAAGCAAGATAGAATCGATTTTGTTTTTGCAGATGATAGGTTTTTATGTGTATATTAATCCAAAAGCTGATCCAAGGTTCTATCTCTAACGGTTCAATTTCTACGCCAAAGTAGATGGGGTTAACCGACTAAAAGGGATAAGTGTCCATATCTAATGAACCAAGCAAGATAGAATCGATTTTGTTTTTGCAGATGATAGGTTTTTATGTGTATATTAATCCACAAGCTGATCCAAAGTTCTATCGTTAACGATTCAATTTCTACGTCAAAGTGGATGGGGTTAACTGACTAAAGGGGATAAGTGTCCACATCTATTGTGGGTGGGGTTAACCGACTAAAAGGGATAAGTGTCCATATCTATTGAACCAAGCAAGATAGAATCGATTTTGTTTTTGCAGATGATAGGTTTTTATGTGTATATTAATCCACAAGCTGATCCAAGGTTCTATCGTTAACGGTTCAATTTCTACGTCAAAGTGGGTGTTAACCGACTAAAAGGAATAAGTATCCATATCTATTGAACCAAGCAAGATAGAATCGATTTTGTTTTTGCAGATGATAGGTTTTTATGTGTATATTAATCCACAAACTGATACAAGGTTCTATCTTTAACGGTTCAATTTCTACGTCAAAGTGGGTGTTAACCGACTAAAAGGAATAAGTATCCATACCTATTGAACCAAACAAGATAGAATCGATTTTGCTTTTGCAGATGATAGGTTTTTATTTGTGTATTAATCCACAAGCTGATCCAAGGTTCTATCGTTAACGATTCAATTTCTACGTCAAAATGGATGGGGTTAACCGACTAAAAGGAATAAGTATCCATATCTATTGAACCAAGCAAGATAGAATCGATTTTGTTTTTGCAGATGATAGGTTTTTATGTGTGTATTAATCCACAAGCTGATCCAAGGTTCTATCGTTAACGATTCAATTTCTACGTCAGAGTGGATGCGGTTAACCGACTAAAAGGGATAAGTGTCCATATCTAATGAACCAAGCAAGATATAATAGATTTTGTTTTTGCAGATGATAGGTTTTTATGTGTATATTAATCCACAAACTGATACAAGGTTCTATCTTTAACGGTTCAATTTCTACGTCAAAGTGGGTGGGGTTAACCGACTAAAAGGAATAAGTATCCATATCTATTGAACCAAGCAAGATATAATCGATTTTTTTTTTGCAGATGATAGGTTTTTATGTGTATATTAATCCACAAGCTGATCCAAGGTTCTATCGTTAACGGTTCAATTTCTACGTCAAAGTGGGTGTTAACCGACTAAAAGGATTAAGCATCCATATCTATTGAACCAAACAAGATAGAATCGATTTTGTTTTTGCAGATTATAGGTTTTTATGTGTGTATTAATCCACAAGCTGATCCAAGGTTCTATCGTTAACGATTCAATTTCTACGTTAAAGTGGATGGGGTTAACCGACTAAAAGGGATAAGTGTCCACATCTATTATGGGTGGTGTTAACCGACTAAAAGGGATAAGTGTCCATATCTATTGAAGCAAGCAAGATAGAATCGACTTTGTTTCTGCAGATGATAGGTTTTATGTGTATATTAATCCACAAGCTGATCCAAGGTTCTATCTTTAACGATTAAATTTCTACGTCAAAGTGGATGGGGTTAACTGACTAAAGGGGATAAGTGTCCAAATCTATTGTGGGTGGGGTTAACCGACTAAAAGGTATAAGGGTCCATATCTATTGAACCAAGCAATATAGAATCGATTTTGTTTTTGCAGATGATAGGTTTTTATGTGTATATTAATCCACAAGCTGATCGAAGGTTCTATCGTTAACGGTTCAATTTCTACGTCAAAGTGGGTGGGGTTAACCGACTAAAAGGGATAAGTGTCCATATCTATTGAAACAAGCAAGATAGAATCGACTTTGTTTCTGCACATGATAGGTTTTTATGTGTATATTAATCCACAAGCTGATCCAAGGTTCTATCGATAACGGTTCAATTTCTACGTCAAAGTTGGTGGGGTTAACCGACTAAAAGGAATAAATATCCATATCTATTGAACCAAGCAAGATATAATCGATTTTGTTTTTGCAGATGATAGGTTTTTATGTGTGTATTAATCCACAAGCTGATCCAAGGTTCTATCGTTAACGGTTAAATTTCTACGTCAAAGTGGGTGGGGTTAACCGAATAAAAGGGATAAGTATCCATATCTATTGAACCAAGCAAGATAGGATCGACTTTGTTTCTGCAGATTATAGGTTTTTATGTATGTATTAATCCACAAGCTGATCCAAGGTTCTATCGTTAACGGTTCAATTTCTACGTCAAAGTGGGTGGGGTTAACCGACTAAAAGGAATAAGTATCCATATCTATTGAACCAAGCAAGATAGAATCGATTTTGTTTTTGCAGATGATAGGTTTTTATGTGTATATTAATCCACAAGCTGATCCAAGGTTCTATCGTTAACGTTTCAATTTCTACGTCAAAGTGGATGGGGTTAACCGACTAAAAGGGATAAGTGTCCACATCTATTGTGGGTGGGGTTAACCGACTAAAAGGGATAAGTGTCCATATCTATTGAACCAAGCAAGATAGAATCGATTTTGTTTCTGCAAATGATAGGTTTTTATGTGTATATTAATCCACAAGCTGATCCAAGGTTCTATCGTTAACGATTCAATTTCTACGTCAAAGTGGATGGGGTTAACCGACTAAAAGGGATAAGTGTCCACATCTATTGTGGGTGGGGTTAACCGACTAAAAGGGATAAGTGTCCATATCTATTGAACCAAGCAAGATAGAATCGATTTTTTTTCTGCAGATGATAGGTTTTTATGTGTATATTAATCCACAAGCTGAACCAAGGTTCTATCGCTAACGGTTCGATTGCTTCGTCATACTGGGTGGGGTTAACCGACTAAAAGGGATAAGTGTCCATAGTTATTTAACCAAGCAAGATAGAATCGATTTTATTTTTGAAGATGGTAGGTTTTTATGTGTATATTAAACCACAAGCTGATTCAAGGTTCTGTCGCTAACGGTTCAATTTCTATGTCATACTGGGTAGGGTTAACCGACTAAAAGGGATAAGTGTCCATATTTATTGAAGCAAGCAAGATATAATCGATTTTATTTTTGCAGATGGTAGGTTTTTATGTGTATATTAATCCACAAGCTGATACAAGGCTCTATCGTTAACGGTTCATTTTCTACGTAAAAGTGGGTGGGGTTAACCGACTAAAAGGGATAAGTGTCCATATCTATTTAACGAAGCAAGATAGAATCGACTTTGTTTCTGCACATGATAGGTTTTTATGTGTATATTAATCCACAAGCTGATACAAGGTTCTATCGTTAACGGTTCAATTTCTACGTCAAAATGGGTGTTAACCGACTAAAAGGAATAAGTATCCATATCTATTGAACCAAACAAGATAGAATCCATTTTGTTTTTGCAAATGATAGTTTTTTATGTGTATATTAATTCACAAGCTGATCCAAGGTTCTATCGCTAACGGTTAAATTTCTACGCCAAAGTGGATGGGGTTAACCGACTAAAAGGGATAAGTGTCCATATCTAATGAACCAAGCAAGATAGAATCGATTTTTTTTCTGCAGATGATAGGTTTTTATGTGTATATAAATCCACAACCTGATCCAAGGTTCGATCGCTAACGGTTCAATTTCTATCGTTAACGATTCAATTTCTACGTCAAAGTGGATGGGGTTAACCGACTAAAAGGGATAAGTGTCCACATCTATTGTGGGTGGGGTTAACCGACTAAAAGGGATAAGTGTCCATATCTATTGAACCAAGCAAGATAGAATCGATTTTTTTTCTGCAGATGATAGGTTTTTATGTGTATATTAATCCACAAGCTGAACCAAGGTTCTATCGCTAACGGTTCGATTGCTACGTCATACTGGGTGGGGTTAACCGACTAAAAGGGATAAGTGTCCATAGTTATTTAACCAAGCAAGATAGAATCGATTTTATTTGTGAAGATGGTAGGTTTTTATGTGTATATTAAACCACAAGCTGATTCAAGGTTCTGTCGCTAACGGTTCAATTTCTATGTCATACTGGGTAGGGTTAACCGACTAAAAGGGATAAGTGTCCATATTTATTGAAGCAAGCAAGATATAATCGATTTTATTTTTGCAGATGGTAGGTTTTTATGTGTATATTAATCCACAAGCTGATACAAGGCTCTATCGTTAACGGTTCATTTTCTACGTAAAAGTGGGTGGGGTTAACCGACTAAAAGGGATAAGTGTCCATATCTATTTAACGAAGCAAGATAGAATCGACTTTGTTTCTGCACATGATAGGTTTTTATGTGTATATTAATCCACAAGCTGATACAAGGTTCTATCGTTAACGGTTCAATTTCTACGTCAAAATGGGTGTTAACCGACTAAAAGGAATAAGTATCCATATCTATTGAACCAAACAAGATAGAATCCATTTTGTTTTTGCAAATGATAGTTTTTTATGTGTATATTAATTCACAAGCTGATCCAAGGTTCTATCGCTAACGGTTCAATTTCTACGCCAAAGTGGATGGGGTTAACCGACTAAAAGGGATAAGTGTCCATATCTAATGAACCAAGCAAGATAGAATCGATTTTTTTTCTGCAGATGATAGGTTTTTATGTGTATATTAATCCACAAGCTGAACCAAGGTTCTATCGCTAACGGTTCGATTGCTACGTCATACTGGGTGGGGTTAACCGACTAAAAGGAATAAGTATCCATATCTATTGAACCAAGCAAGATAGAATCCATTTTGTTTTTGCAAATGATAGTTTTTTATGTGTATATTAATTCACAAGCTGATCCAAGGTTCTATCGCTAACGGTTCAATTTCTACGCCAAAGTGGATGGGGTTAACCGACTAAAAGGGATAAGTGTCCATATCTAATGAACCAAGCAAGATAGAATCGACTTTGTTTCTGCACATGATAGGTTTTTATGTGTATATAAATCCACAACCTGATCCAAGGTTCTATCGCTAACGGTTCAATTTCTACGTCAAAGTGGGTGGGGTTAACCGACTAAAAGGAATAAGTATCCATATCTATTGAACCAAGCAAGATAGAATCCATTTTGTTTTTGCAAATGATAGTTTTTTATGTGTATATTAATTCACAAGCTGATCCAAGGTTCTATCGCTAACGGTTCAATTTCTACGCCAAAGTGGATGGGGTTAACCGACTAAAAGGGATAAGTGTCCATATCTAATGAACCAAGCAAGATAGAATCGATTTTTTTCTGCAGATGATAGGTTTTTATGTGTATATTAATCCACAAGCTGAACCAAGGTTCTATCGCTAACGGTTCGATTGCTACGTCATACTGGGTGGGGTTAACCGACTAAAAGGGATAAGTGTCCATAGTTATTTAACCAAGCAAGATAGAATCGATTTTTTTTCTGCAGATGATAGGTTTTTATGTGTATATTAATCCACAAGCTGAACCAAGGTTCTATCGCTAACGGTTCGATTGCTACGTCATACTGGGTGGGGTTAACCGACTAAAAGGGATAAGTGTCCATAGTTATTTAACCAAGCAAGATAGAATCGATTTTATTTTTGCAGATGGTAGGTTTTTATGTGTATATTAATCCACAAGCTGATCCAAGGTTCTATCGTTAACGATTCAATTTCTACGTCAAAGTGGATGGGGTTAACTGACTAAAAGGGATAAGTGTCCACATCTATTGTGGGTGGCGTTAGCCGACTAAAGGGATAAGTGTCCATATCTATTGAACCAAACAAGATAGAATCGATTTTGTTTTTGCAGATGATAGGTTTTTATGTGTGTATTAATCCACAAGCTGATCCAAGGTTCTATCGTTAACGATTCAATTTCTACGTCAAAGTGGATGGGGTTAACCGACTAAAAGGGATAAGTGTCCACATCTATTATGGGTGGGGTTAACCGACTAAAAGGGATAAGAGTCCATATCTATTGAACCAAGCAAGATAGAATCGACTTTGTTTCTGCAGATGATAGGTTTTATGTGTATATTAATCCACAAGCTGATCCAAGGTTCTATCGTTAACGATTCAATTTCTACGTCAAAGTGGATGGGGTTAACTGACTAAAAGGGATAAGTGTCCACATCTATTGTGGGTGGCGTTAGCCGACTAAAAGGGATAAGTGTCCATATCTATTGAACCAAGCAAGATAGAATCGATTTTGTTTTTGCAGATGATAGGTTTTTATGTGTATATTAATCCACAAGCTGATCCAAGGTTCTATCATTAACGGTTCAATTTCTACGTCAAAGTGGGTGGGGTTAACCGACTAAAAGGGATAAGTGTCCATATCTATTGAACCAAGCAAGATAGAATCGACTTTGTTTCTGCACATGATAGGTTTTTATGTGTATATTAACCCACAAGCTGATCCAAGGTTCTATCGTTAACGGTTCAATTTCTACGTCAAAGTGGGTGGGGTTAACCGACTAAAAGGAATAAGTATCCATATCTATTGAACCAAGCAAGATATAATCGATTTTGTTTTTGCAGATGATAGGTTTTTATGTGTATATAAATCCACAACCTGATCCAAGGTTCTATCGCTAACGGTTCAATTTCTACGTCAAAGTGGGTGGGGTTAACCGACTAAAAGGAATAAGTATCCATATCTATTGAACCAAGCAAGATAGAATCCATTTTGTTTTTGCAAATGATAGTTTTTTATGTGTATATTAATTCACAAGCTGATCCAAGGTCCTATCGCTAACGGTTCAATTTCTACGCCAAAGTGGATGGGGTTAACCGACTAAAAGGGATAAGTGTCCATATCTAATGAACCAAGCAAGATAGAATCGATTTTGTTTTTGCAGATGATAGGCTTTTATGCGTATATTAATCCACAAACTGATACAAGGTTCTATCTTTAACGGTTCAATTTCTACGTCAAAGTGGGTGGGGTTAACCGACTAAAAGGAATAAGTATCCATATCTATTGAACCAAGCAAGATATAATCGACTTTGTTTTTGCAGATGATAGGTTTTTATGTGTATATTAATCCACAAGCTGATCCAAGGTTCTATCGTTAACGGTTCAATTTCTACGTCAAAGTGGGTGTTAACCGGCTAAAAGGAATAAGTATCCATATCTATTGAACCAAACAAGATAGAATCGATTTTGTTTTTGCAAATGATAGGTTTTTATGTGTGTATTAATCCACAAGCTGATCCAAGGTTCTATCGTTAACGATTCAATTTCTACGTCAAAGTGGATGGGGTTAACCGACTAAAAGGGATAAGTGTCCACATCTATTATGGGTGGGGTTAACCGACTAAAAGGGATAAGATTCCATATCTATTGAACCAAGCAAGATAGAATCGACTTTGTTTCTGCAGATGATAGGTTTTATGTGTATATTAATCCACAAGCTGATCCAAGGTTCTATCGTTAACGATTCAATTTCTACGTCAAAGTGGATGGGGTTAACTGACTAAAAGGGATAAGTGTCCACATCTATTGTGGGTGGCGTTAGCCGACTAAAAGGGATAAGTGTCCATATCTATTGAACCAAGCAAGATAGAATCGATTTTGTTTTTGCAGATGATAGGTTTTTATGTGTATATTAATCCACAAGCTGATCCAAGGTTCTATCATTAACGGTTCAATTTCTACGTCAAAGTGGGTGGGGTTAACCGACTAAAAGGGATAAGTGTCCATATCTATTAAACCAAGCAAGATAGAATCGACTTTGTTTCTGCACATGATAGGTTTTTATGTGTATATTAATCCACAAGCTGATCCAAGGTTCTATCGTTAACGGTTCAATTTCTACGTCAAAGTGGGTGGGGTTAACCGACTAAAAGGAATAAGTATCCATATCTATTGAACCAAGCAAGATATAATCGATTTTGTTTTTGCAGATGATAGGTTTTTATGTGTATATAAATCCACAACCTGATCCAAGGTTCTATCGCTAACGGTTCAATTTCTACGTCAAAGTGGGTGGGGTTAACCGACTAAAAGGAATAAGTATCCATATCTATTGAACCAAGCAAGATAGAATCCATTTTGTTTTTGCAAATGATAGTTTTTTATGTGAATATTAATTCACAAGCTGATCCAAGGTTCTATCGCTAACGGTTCAATTTCTACGCCAAAGTGGATGGGGTTAACCGACTAAAAGGGATAAGTGTCCACATCTAATGAACCAAGCAAGATAGAATCGATTTTGTTTTTGCAGATGATAGGTTTTTATGCGTATATTAATCCACAAACTGATACAAGGTTCTATCTTTAACGGTTCAATTTCTACGTCAAAGTGGGTGGGGTTAACCGACTAAAAGGAATAAGTATCCATATCTATTGAACCAAGCAAGATATAATCGACTTTGTTTTTGCAGATGATAGGTTTTTATGTGTATATTAATCCACAAGCTGATCCAAGGTTCTATCGTTAACGGTTCAATTTCTACGTCAAAGTGGGTGTTAACCGGCTAAAAGGAATAAGTATCCATATCTATTGAACCAAGCAAGATAGAATCGATTTTGTTTTTGCAAATGATAGGTTTTTATGTTTGTATTAATCCACAAGCTGATCCAAGGTTCTATCGTTAACGATTCAATTTCTACGTCAAAGTGGATGGGGTTAACCGACTAAAAGGGATAAGTGTCCACATCTATTATGGGTGGGGTTAACCGACTAAAAGGGATAAGTGTCCATATCTATTGAACAAAGCAAGATAGAATCGACTTTGTTTCTGCAGATGATAGGTTTTATGTGTATATTAATCCACAAGCTGATCCAAGGTTCTATCGTTAACGATTCAATTTCTACGTCAAAGTGGATGGGGTTAACTGACTAAAAGGGATAAGTGTCCACATCTATTGTGGGTGGGGTTAACCGACTAAAAGGGATAAGTGTCCATATCTATTGAACCAAGCAAGATAGAATCGATTTTGTTTTTGCAGATGATAGGTCTTTATGTGTATATTAATCCACAAGCTGATCCAAGGTTCTATCGTTAAAGGTTCAATTTCTACGTCAAAGTGGGTGGGGTTAACCGACTAAAAGGGATAAGTGTCCATATCTATTGAACCAAGCAAGATAGAATCGACTTTGTTTCTGCACATGATAGGTTTTTATGTGTATATTAATCCACGAGCTGATCCAAGGTTCTATCGTTAACGGTTCAATTTCTACGTCAAAGTGGGTGGGGTTAACCGACTAAAAGGAATAAGTATCCATATATATTGAACCAAGCAAGATATAATCGATTTTGTTTCTGCAGATGATAGGTTTTTATGTGTGTATTAATCCACAAGCTGATCCAAGGTTCTATCATTAACGGTTAAATTTCTACGTCAAAGTGGGTGGGGTTAACCGAATAAAAGGGATAAGTGTCCATATCTATTGAACCAAGCAAGATAGAGTCGACTTTGTTTCTGCAGATTATAGGTTTTTATGTGTGTATTAATCCACATGCTGATCCAAGGTTCTATCGTTAACGGTTCAATTTCTACGTCAAAGTGGGTGGGGTTAACCGACTAAAAGGAATAAGTATCCATATCTATTGAACCAAGCAAGATAGAATCGATTTTGTTTTTGCAGATGATAGATTTTTATGTGTATATTAATCCACAAGCTGATCCAAGGTTCTATCGTTAACGATTCAATGTCTACGTCAAAGTGGATGGGGTTAACCGACTAAAAGGGATAAGTGTCCACATCTATTGTGGGTGGGGTTAACCGACTAAAAGGGATAAGTGTCCATATCTATTGAACCAAGCAAGATAGAATCGATTTTGTTTCTGCAGATGATAGGTTTTATGTGTATATTAATCCACAATCTGATCCAAGGTTCTATCGTTAACGATTCAATTTCTACGTCAAAGTGGATGGGGTTAACCGACTAAAAGGGATAAGTGTCCACATCTATTGTGGGTGGGGTTAACCGACTAAAAGGGATAAGTGTCCATATCTATTGAACCAAGCAAGATAG